>NC_133617.1:713986337-714062559 GCF_048593235.1 Sminthopsis crassicaudata
GAGTGTCTTCTATGCCTCAGTTGGATGGCACAGTGGGAAGAGCATTGGGCTGGAATTGGGAAGATTCATTTTTGTGGATTCAAATCTGGTCTTAGACATTTGGCTAGCTGTGTGACCCTTGGCAAGTGTGGATTCAAATCTAGCCTTAGACATTTGGCTAGCTGTGTGACCCTTGGCAAGTCACTTCACTGTGGTACCTTAGTTTCTAATCTATAAAAATAAACTGGAGAAGGAAATGGCAAGTTAATTGAGCATCCTTGCTAAGAAAATCTCAAAATGGGGTCACAAAGAACTGGGCATGACAAAAAAAAAACCGATTGAATAATAACAACACTATGAGCCAGGCACTGCACTAATTCAATTTGATCCTTCCAACAACTCTCAGGTACAGTAGGTACTATTATTAGCTCCATTTTATAATTGGGGAAATTGAGGCAGACAGCAGTTAACTGACTTGTCCAGGGTTACATGGCTAGTCAGTGTCTGAGGCTCAATTTGAACTCAGGTTTTCCTGACTGCAGGAAATGATCTATCTATAGCAAGGGTGTGTGGAAGTCCAACCCACAGGCTGATAAGGTTTACAAAATCATTTGCTAAGGAAAGGTGATGATGACCTGAAAGCTAGGTACACTCTTCCACTGTTCCTATAAATTGATAATTTTGTATGGCCTGTAAATGATGTTATAAATAGTCAAATAGCCCTTGACAGAAAAAAAGGTTTCTGACTCCTGATCTTCAGCCTCTCTGGTTGCTTTTCAGAGACAGAGCAATGTCAATGAAATCACAGGTATGGTCCAAAAAATAATAAGTCTTCCTCCTTTATCCTTGTGGAAAACTAGCATTTAGGCTCTTTTTTTTTTTTTTTTTTTTTTTCTGGTTTGGCCTTGTCTGGTTTCTTGTTGATTCTGTAAAATATAGGGTTGAGCCTCTTTTTCTTAATCAGATTTCATTAAAGGGTAGGGCATAGGAAAGATAAAGGCAGAGTTTGGTAGAAAGAAAGAAAGATTAGGGGAAAGTAAAAGAAGAGAGCACTTAGAAATGAAGAAACTGAAGACAGCAGAGAAAAGGACGTAGGGGAAAAAAATATGTAATGGATTGACAGAAAAGGAGGCTGGGAAGGGGAGAATGCAAAGAGGGAGAAGAGCTGGGGTTAAAAAGAAGCAGAACTGTTTCTAGGACAAACCTCAGAAATACTCCCCATGCCTTTTGTGCCTAAAGCCCTCCTGGGTTGAACAAAAGGAAGGGGGGGAACACATTAAAGAGCACAGGGAGAAAGGATTGCTCTTGTTGCTCTGTAAACTTTTCAGATATTTTAATGTTAGAGATCCCAAAGACCTTTACTAGGTCCCAAGAAAGCCCTTTAGGAGCGAAGAGTGGTGATCTCAGATATGGAACAGAGCTGTATTGTGGGAATCAGCATTTTTCAACATTTACCTGCATTACTTCTAATTTGCTCGTAGCTTTAAGATTTTTAGATGCCTACGACATTTGCAAATCCTAATTAGCCAGTTTGACTGGTATTTCAAGGATATTTATCAATTCAGCGAGTAATTGTGAGCACAGACCAGACTCTTCTGTGCATGAGAAAACATCTTACAACTTTTAAATCATTGAATCTTGGGTCTTCATGACAGGAAGAGAAGTCTAGCCAAGAAAAGAAAAACACAGTGTGTGTGCGGGTGTATGCATGCACACATGCACTTACATGAATGTAGGTGGTATGACAGCAAAACGGGGACAAAGGTACTACCAATATGAGAACCTTATTTATGTGCTGCCATTTCAGTATTGTAGCCAGCAAAAACTTCAGCTATTGTGATTGAGTCCTCTGAAATTTTTCTTTAGAAAGTTCTAAGGCTCAGTTTATTCCTTTCTTCACAAAATTAAATCCAGGTATTCCAAAGTCCTTAAGAATGTATAAGTGGACCTTGTCTCCATCTTGCAGCAGTAGTTGAGGTAATGTGGTTCAGGAGATATTTAGATGCTTCATGGCTCAGTCCCTCCAGCATGTGCTAATCAGGTTGCCACACACTTTTACAGCAGAAAAGATGCTTAATGGCAGGAGTGCACATCATCACCTGCAGAGAGTGACTCGTCCACCAGCTATACTGCTTATCCAGACTTACTGAAGGCTAAACCTCTGCAGGAATGTAAAGGATCCAGGTGTGTAGTGTCCCTCAGATGTATGCAATAAACCTTGAGATTGTTTGCACACACCTCTCCACTCACAGAATAGAACATTTGACATTAAAGTCTGCACATCCTTAAAAGTATCAGAAGTACCCAGGCTTCAGGAAGTGGGCTTGTCCAAATATAGTCAGAATATTGAAGGACCTATGCAATACAAAACATGCCCTTCTCTATATCATCTGGCAATGGAAGATCAAAATAGAAAAAAAAAATGTACTTGGCCATCAAACTGTGAACGATTTTAGAATCATTCAGCAGGAAGCCCAAGTGTTCCTTCTTTAAGTCTTATTTTGAAACCTTTGGCTTTGCTGTTACTTAAATTTGCTCTCTTACCAGACACAGCTGTTGGTGTTTATTTGTTGGATTTATTAAGAGTCCAGCTGTCATGAGGATGGGTGAAAAAAACCTGTATATTGACCATATATTTGAGGGTAACAAAAGTGTTATTTCTTTGAATGATCTGCCTGTGTTCTCATTGATGGGAGCTCTAATATATTAAGCAGAATTTTATTTTTAAAGACAGTTCTAAACCCAGCAAACTATAGAAACTTATTTTAAAACAAAATAATACATGAATGCCTAATTTTCTACTTTTTTCTCTTAAACTAAGTCTTGGTTTTTCTTAGTTTATTGAACTGAGGAATATATACTGTGTGTATACGTGTGTGTGTGTATACATATATATATATATATGTGTGTGTGTGTGTGTGTGTATACATATATACATATATGTATACACACACACATATAAAATAACTGTAGGAATCATTTCAAAAAGCCCCAAATCAACCCACTATAACCATATCAAGTGTCCCATGACCACCTTTTTTTTTTTTTTTTTAAACATTAAACATCCTACAAAATTATTTTTCTAGCCACCTATTGCCAATCAGGGTATTTCTAGAAGAGCACAAATGGATAACAACTAAGTTGTTTGGATAAAAGATACAGGTTTTCACTTGTATGCTTGATAGGACAGTATGGAATTTATAATATTGCCCTTTAATTTCAGTGGAAATGTAATTAATAGTGATGATTTGACATTTGAATTTTTTTTTCCTCCATGAGCTTTGTTGCATTCTTGCAATCTCTTTATTTTTTATGTGCTTTTGACATTCTTGTTAAGAAACCAAAAAAAGAAAAATTAGTAGTTCTGAGTTTCTTAAGAAATAGTTCATGTTGTAGACATACTTAAAACATTTTCTGAAAAATGTATCTTTAAATTTTCAGTTTATTAGTATGATACAACAATAAGATAGGATCCTCTAAAATTTGGGAATTTTGAAATTCCTTAAATGTTTTTGCTAACTCTTTTGTAAAAATGTTCAGTTCTTTTTCATGTAGTTCTGGTCTTTGATGCAATATTTATTTAACTGTACATAGTTGATAGGAAATAATAAATCTGGTATACTGTGTTAACTTTATGATGCTTCCATGTCAGAATAAACTGTAAAATCTTCATACTAGAATAATTCTTAGAAAAATTTTACAGATAAGGAAACTGAGGCCCAGAGAGCTTGAGATTGTCCAACACAGCAGTCAAGCAGAAGCTAAATTAGCAACAAAGTCCCATCCCCACATTTTTTCATCACAAAACACTATTCCTTTAATTTTATAGTAGGAATTCATTTATCATATGAAGTATTTAATGTTCTTGTGTAAGATTTTTTTTTTTTCTTTAGATAGAATTCCCTAGGCACTGGAGACACAGTGAGGTGGGAGAGATCTTAAAGAGGTCTTTGAGTCCCTTCCCATCATTTTACAAATGACATAACTGAGGCTTAGAGGAGAAGCAGCTTGCCCAGTGTCACACAGCAGTAATGGCAAATCTAAGATTTTAACTGAAGTCCTCTCATTCAAATCTAAGCCCTTTCCAAGTTGCTTTCCTACCTCTTCAACATAGTATTCTGTTTGCAAAAATTTACAATTTTTTTTTCCTTTAATAAAAGCTTTTGGAAGTAAAAATAACATGTGTTTGCATTAGTGGGAGGAGAAATAGCTATTCTTTTAAATTCGTGTTATTTATGGCATTTTAAGTATGACATTACTTGATGAGTTAAAAGAAATCTGGTTTCTTAATTTTCATTTTATTACAGCATTGCTTGCATGATCTAGGTTTAGGAACTTAATAGAATTTCAGCAAGCTGAAATTTTTATAAATTTTCTTTTAGATTTCTTGTTAGAGAGTAGCAAATGAAGTCATAGAACTCTTGAAAAACAAGATTAGTATAGATAGGTATATTTATGGCTAAGCTTCATTAAGAGCAAAAATTGTAAGCCTTTATTAATTAAAAGAACTCCACATGAAGGATCTGTAGCTCTCATTGGTGTCAAAATTTCTTATTTTCAATAAGGAGTCCAAATACTTATTCTTTTCTGTTAGATCTATATGTTCAACATTTGGCTTACCTTGCAGAACTAATAACCAGTCTTTGTCTTTACTGCAGATCTCTATAGTTAATTCTCTGAACAAAATTAGAAAGTACAATTAAAGTAGGAATCATTTATTAAACAGATCTATTTGAAAACACTGTTGGGTGGGCAGGGAGATGGTTGAACTTTGTGTTTAGGCTTCTTGAGCATTGAAGAGTATTTATGTTTGTTATCTACAAAGTATCACAGTAAAATATTTGATATTTTTTCCTTCTAAACTATAAGTTTTGGGGTTTGGGGTTGATTTTTAATCAACTTCCAAGCTAACCAGAAAAATTTAGGAAGTTTTAGCTCTTTTAGACCTACTGAATTGATTCTGCTCAGATTTCTCTTGTGTTGACTCATTGTTATATAATTTTAATATACTCAACTTAAAGTATATGCACATTGTTCTTTCAGTAGTTTCTGCCACTACTTGTGGGCCAGTCATCTTTGGTATTTGGGCAAGCAGTCCAGTGATATTCACTAGGTATCTGTCTCTCCAGTGGAGAAACTGGAATAAATTGGGGCTTAAATCAGATTCTTGAAATAGGCATATCCTTCTAAAGGCAAGGTTAATAAAGAATTTTCCATTGTATTTGAGGGAAAGTGGTGTTATGTTTTCATGACACTTGTTATATTCTCACTGGGTCTGGTTACCCGCAAGTTCTAGGTAAGTAAATATTGTTTCCATTGAGACATGTGTGATAATAGCATCTTGTTTTTCAGCCCATTAATATGAGCTCAATAAATTCTAACTCCACATTAAATTCTGTTTTGAGATTTTAATGCATATACAGTGGAGATTATATAAAAAGTAGAAATTATGTAAAATATCCCAGAAATATTTTTAAAATCTGTTCTTTTCATATTCACTTTATTATTTTACATTTCCTAAATTGTCTTTAGCATTTGTTTTAATATGCATACCTTTTAGTAGTATTCAAGATTGAAATGCTTAATAGCAGTTTATGCACAAAGTAAAGCCATTGTTTAAATGATTTATATAAGTGACTTGCATTGAAATTACATCAATAATTTACCCTTCTGCCCACTTGTTTCAAATAAAACTGATTGTCATACTCAAACACAAGAAAATACTTTTTGACCTTTCAATAGAAATAAATTTATAGGGCTTCCATGTGCAGCTATGTATTCATTTTAACATATAAAAATCTTTCACTAGACCACAGATGATTTTAAAATAAATCATATATTTAGTTTCCATTCAATTGAGTGAACATTTGTTAATTGTTTATTAGGTGTAAGGCATTGCACTATCAAAGTGGCTCTAGGCACTGGAGACACAAATCAGTCCGTCAACAAAGCATGGCACCATGCTACAGGGCACCTTGCACTAGGGAGACTTAGAATGGCAAAAACTCAGACTTGGTGCCTCCAAAGAACCATGTTCTAACAGTAGAGATAACTTTCAAAAAATTGGACATTCAGTATGCAGTATGGAAGAAACGTCATCAGTTAGCTAGATAGCTCTGTAAATAGAGCACTTGGCCTCGATTTAGGAAGACCTGAGTTTGAATGTGGCTTCAAACACTTACTTAGCTGTGAGACTCTGGAGAAGTCATTCTCTGATTCAGTTTTCTCAGCTGGGAAACAAGGAAAGTAATTGTACCTACTTGCTCAGAACACGGGATTATTGTGAGGATCAAATGAAATGATATTTGTAAAGTGCTTATCACAGTGTTTGGCACATAGTAGGTGCTTAATAGATGCTTGTTTCTTCCCTTCCTGATCTCAGAAGGTACAAACAAGAGAGAGGAAAGTAGACTTTCTTTTTGAGTGAATTTTCACCCTCTTTTAATATAGAAGAAGTTTTTTATGATTTTAATATGTTTTCTGTTTTCAGAGGAAGTTTCACTGTGCAAGTCTGACTTCTTGGCCTCCCTGGCTCTATTCCTTATATGATGCTGTAAGTTACTTTCTGTATATTTTTTTGTTTTCTCTTTCCCATTGTTTCATTTTGGTGGATATTATTTAATCTCTCTATCTTTGATACATATTTATAGAATGGAATTTTATTTCCAAAAAATGTAGTACTTCATTAGGTGAAGGGCACTGGAAAGATTGCTTTTTAGATTCTTCCCTTCATATTTAGAACTAAAGAACAAGATACAAGCATTCATCTTATTTCTTGCTCTTGCTCCCCCACTTTCTTTTATTTTGCTTTCTTCCCTTTCTTTCCTTTTATTCTCCTTTCCTTTATTTCCCTCCTTCCTTCCTCTCCCCCTCTCCTTTCTCCTTAATCTGGGGTTCATTGATCTTGAAGAGTCAGTGCAGATTCTGGAGATCCATGAACTAAGATGGGAAAAACAAAATGACATCTTTATTTTCCCCAATTGAAAATCACATTTCCTTCAAATTATGAGGTTAAAAAAGAATGGATTATGAATTTTGCCACATATTTATTTGGGATTCATGGAAGGCTTAAAAATTGTTTTCTGGGTTCATGGTTATCCTGAATGTAGCTTGTTTGTATATATTTATTTGCTTTGTCTCCCTTATTCAATTGTGTGCTCTTTGAAGGGCAGGGATTGTCTTTTTGCCTCTTTTTGAATCCTCAGAACTTACTATAGTGTCTGGCATATAGTAGGCTTTAATAAGCATTTATTAATGATCATGATAAAATGTTTTTGTTCAGATTTGCTGGAGGAGTGGGTACTTTCAACTGGAAAGATTAGGGAAAGTTTCTTGGAAGAGTTGGCTTCTATGTGACCCCCTAAATAGGCAGAGAGAGAGTTTATCTCATTTTTGAGGATTGGCCTGAATGAAAACATAGAAAGGGAGGAAAAGAGGGTATAAATGAGGAAATAGTTTTCCAGGGTATATATGTAAGCTCAGTAGTGAGAAATAAGGTCAAAAGTTAGATTAGAACTAATTTGTGCTTAAATGCTTTAAACTTGTGTTTTCTATATATAATGAGGAATCATTGTAGGATTTTGATCAGGGGAAGTAATATGGTCAGACGTATCAACTGGAAGATGGATTGGAGTGGAAAGGTAGTAGAGGCACAGAAACTAGTGTTTACACAAGTATCTAAGATGACCGATGCTAATGCCCCAGGTAGGGTGGCTGATACTTTTTAATGGAGATCATTGAAAGCACAGACATGGATGAGTCTGCTAAAGGAAAGAATAGCCAAATTTGTTAACACTGTTATTTGAGGTGGATTGCCACAGGTAGCATTCAGTTTCACAAATGTTTAAGTACCTACCACATGCAAGCCATTATGCTAGCATTCTCTTAAGCATATTTGTGCCTTTTGTGCTCTGTGTTTCTCAGTGATCTAGACTGTATGTTTGTTTCTCTTGGAACCTTTGTCAGTATCTACCATTCTTCACTTTTTTAGGTTAGTACTTCAATGAATGATTTAGAATTTAGAATTTTCTTTCACTTTTAGGAACTGACAAAAATTTAAGTATTGAACTTGAAGAAGCAGAAGAATATAATACATTTTGTGGAAATACAGAAAAAATTTGTTTTAGGATTTTTAATAAAAACCTCTTTTAGAAAACTTTTTATTTTAAAAATAATCAGTACATCTTTTTCTAAGTAAAGAACTGATGAGCATCAGAAAATAATTGTTATCCATGTTAATGCAAAGTTAGGAAGTGCCAAAAAATAATTTATTTTTTAAAGATCAGAAATGAGTATAATTCCTAATGAGATGCCAAATATTTTTATGCCTTTCTTTATATCCTTGGATACTGGCACTAGCACATAGGAGGGACTTGATAAGTGATTGTTTCTTTGTTTACTTTTGAAATACATTTACAGCATAGTAACAGCAATATCATATGATGAGCAATTGTAAATGACTTAGCAATACAGCAATACAATGATCTAAAATATTCCCATAAGACTCATAATGAAAAATGCTATCTGCCTCCAGAGAAAGAACTGATGTTGCTGAACACAGACCAAACTGTATTATTTCCCCCTTCTTTCCTTCTTACCTTCCTTCATTTCTTTCCTTTCTTGTTTAAGCTTTCTTGCACAAATGACTAATATGTCAGGGTTTTACATAATTGTACATGTATAACCTATATCAGATTGCTTATTGTTTCACAAAGGGAGAGAATTCTAAAATTTGTAACTTAAAACTTAAGAAAGAAATGTTAAAAGATGTTTTTATGTATAATTGGGGGAAAATAAAATATAGTATTCATAAAGAATTATTTTCTGATAAACACATGAAAAAATTAAATTGTTAATGTTTTATTTTCACTACAGGAAACCTTAATGGAAAGAGTCAAGAGACAACTACATGAATGGGATGAAAATCTAAAAGATGAATCTCTTCCTTCAAATCCAATCGGTATGATAAGAAAGCTACTTTTAGTTTACCATGTTATATCCAGTGCAGCAAGCTTTCATTGAAAGAGATTGGAAAATGTGATATTTATTTAAAGGAAATTATTTTATTCTAAATCTGTGTTTGAATTTTAACTTTATTCTCTGGAAATGATTTTAAAGTAATCCAGAAGAAAATCAAAAGGAAGGAAGAAATTTTTTTTTTCTTTTTTCCCTCTGAACAGGTAAAAACTTTTTTATTTTAGGCTATGTTTCCTTAGAAAAGAATAAAAGTGTAATAAAATGGTTCTCTTAAAAACCATATATAATTGTTTTGAAATTTATAAAGGACAGTTTTTCACTTAATAGTAATCCTTGCATTTATAAGTGGCCTTAGTGTCCCAGTTAAACTTACTCTATTCTTTAATGTTTGGGTCTCTTTTTAAGTTATAGTGTAATTAAAATAATACAGTCATTGCTACATGTAGGCAAATAACTCTTAAATTGGTTTAATTTGAGAATTTTCAAAGCATACAATTAGAAGTCAGAAGGGATAATATAGCACATGTAAATTTGTTAAATTGCATAAAGGTTGGCTGTGGTCAGTCCATATGATTTAGACTTCTTTGAGCTTCCTGATAATATACTTTTCTGGCATTATTCTTCAGTAACTTATATTTAAAACATCTCTATCACTGTATTACAGCTTTTGGTTGGAATCCATTTTCAGAAGATAGGATTCTGCATATCCTTCACGTGTGATATGCTTTTAAAAATTTAATTCCTAAATTGAAAAACTCATCATGTCTTGAAGATTTTTCTTACAGAGTAGCTGCCTGTCTTCCAATTGATGATGCATTACGAATTCAACTCCTTAAAATTGGCAGTGCTATTCAGCGGCTTCGTTGTGAACTAGATATTATGAATAAAGTGAGTATGCTAACCTTTTCTCACTAATTCTTGATGAGGT
The DNA here is from genome assembly GCF_048593235.1 of Sminthopsis crassicaudata. Lineage (NCBI taxonomy): Eukaryota > Metazoa > Chordata > Mammalia > Dasyuromorphia > Dasyuridae > Sminthopsis > Sminthopsis crassicaudata. Next base: position 713,996,221 of record NC_133617.1, read on the forward strand.
CCAAAGTTGGTTGGATCTGATACATCAGGATGTGTGGTTAGGAACCATGAAATCAGAGTAACTATTCTCATTTGAAATTGCATTAAGTCTACAAGAGCTTACCTAAATTTGAAAATTGCTTTTTAAAAAAAATTAGCTTGTAACATTCACCTGTTGCAAAGTTGTTTCAAATCATCATTTTTTGCTTCATGCAAGAAGTATTTTCCTCATAATTTAATACAGAGCAGTTTTGCAACAGTCATAAATTGACTTAAAAGGTCATTTGCTAGTCATAATTTACATAAACTTTTCAAGTGACAATTCAGGAACTTTTTTTTTCTCTGAAGATAATTGAACTCTTTGGTTCACAACATGATTGTCACATCAATGTTTTGATAGAATTTTTAAAAATAGTATACATTTTTAGACAGAGAAAGAAGGAAAATGGGATTTAGGATCTCCAAAACTTGTATTACAGTGAAGTACTTTAAGAAAACAAATCCCTTAAATATAATTTTCAGAGCAATGTTGATGATTAATTATTTGGCTGTATATTTATTTTCAAGATTTAATAGATTGTTTTAATGAGATAATTTGGCATATACATTACCCAAATAAATGTAATATATCTAATAAACATTTATTTAATATAAGTTGTGAAAAACAAGTCCATTCTCTTCTATTATATTTATTTTCAAGATTTGATAGATTGTTTTAATGAGATAATTTGGCATATACATTACCCAAATAAATGTAATATATCTAATAAACATTTATTTAATATAAGTTGTGGAAAACAAGTCTCTTCTCTCCAAATGGAAGAGTTAGCATACTTGTTCCCTAGTGCCGCTTTCAAATTATTCATGTTCTATATTTTTTTCCTCCCTTTAAGATTTTTTCTGTCTATATTGCCTGATTGAGATCCTTGTTGGTATTTTACTTACCATTCAAGTGACACTTCTCCTTTCTCAAGGAGTTTGGTGTACATTTTTATTAATTGGACCTGTAATTTCATTGATAGAGAAAACTTCTCTCCCAGTGCAAATCAGCAACTGACAATTTTACTGATAATCTTATAGAATTATCAGATTCACTTTAAAGTAACATGGATGTATTAGAAATGCTATTAAATCCCATATCTTCCTGGAATTAAAGCTAATTATACATTGTGCTACTCTGCCTTTCTTCAGGTTGATATCCCTTAGAATAGCAGGACCCCTTAGTTCATCTGTTCACCTCTCCTGACCTAAATCTTCAGATTCTCTCAGTTAACACCCACTCTGCCATTCTCTTTGGATGTCATCTTATCACTTTCTTTCACTAGCAGATTCTTAAAAGGACTCTTTCTTTACTTGGTGGTTGTTCACACTCAGCCTTTCGAATTATGTCTTTCACCCCCACTAAAAATTCCCCTATTACTTCATGTTCCCAAACACTTTGTACGTATTTCCCTTTTTTAAAACATCAAAGTAATTTTCTAGCACATGCTCTTACCTCCCATTGAGTTCTTCCTAATGACATATTTGAGTAAAGCCCAACCAACAAAGCAACCATATCTAGGAGCATATTTTCTCTTTTGTCCATAGTTCCTTGCTTTTCTGCTGAAAGGAGAAAGTTGTGTTCTTCTTTTTCTCTGAGATCCAAAGTTAGTCCTTCTAATTAATTTAAGTTTGGAAGCATTTTAGTGTGCTTTACTTTATTTGTAATCATGGTTTGTATTTTTCTCTTGGTTCTACTTTCTTCACTCTATATAGCATTTTACAGTATTATTTCTACATTTCTTTGAACTACATTTGTTTTTACCTTTGCACAGTAATATTCTGTTATGTTCATATTCCCAAATTTGTTAGGCCATTCCCAGGTCAGTATGCATCCACATTATTCCCATTTTTCTTGATTTCACAGAGAAAGTCCCTGTGAATATTTTGTTATGTAGGAGACCTTTGTCAAGAAGTTCTCCCACAATATGTCTCACCTTACTCCTCTTTATTGACTCTGCAATTTAGCAGAGCTTTTCCTCAAACTTGATGTTTCATTTCATATAGGTAAGCCATTGTTTCTGCCTTGGATGAATTCTCCCTCATCTTTACCTCAGAATCCTGATCTTCAGTATTTGGCTTAAGTCCCATATTTCTACATTCCCCCTCATCATCTCTCCTTTATCAAATTACTCAGATTTGTCTGTATATGTATTGTATTCACCCTTTTGGTCTTACCCCCAACTTACAGCATTAGAACATAAGGTCTTTGAGAACAAAGAATGGTTAATTTTTGTCTTGAAGTCTTATGATATTGGTTGAATTAATTGTACAAGTACATTTAAGTCATCGTCTCGTTTAAACTCTGATCTTTCTGTCCTCTCCTCAGTTTTTTTTTTGTTTGTTTGTTTGTTTGTTTTTTGGGTTTGTTTTTTTTTTGTTTTTTTAGTGACTAAAGATTATTACATTTGGGAAATGTGTTGTAGTATATGCTTTGGATAGCTTTGCAGCTGAGGTGGCTTAACACAATATATATTTAATTTTTTTTTGTTTATCTTCTAAGACTGTTGTGTGTGTGTTTTTTTAAGTGTACCTCCCTTTGCTGTAAGCAATGTCAGGAAACGGAAATCACAACCAAAACTGAAATATTCAGGTAAGAATTTTATTCAGTTCAATTCAGTTAAAAGACTTTCTTGAACACTTTCTGTGAGTTTTGAGGAATACAAAAGAGGTTTAATAATGGATAATGTTCAGGGAAGAAAATCATATAGACAGATAGTTTTGATGAGGTAATAGGGAACTTCAAAATGATGAGGTAACTTGAACCAAATCATGAGGTAAAATACCTAATAATGAGGTATATACCTCAATAGGATTAAGTGAGGTCTAGTGGCAGGATTCAAGATACAAGGAGTCACATGGAGCTCCCCTGCAACCCCCTTAGGATTCAGCACAAGGATACAAAGTTAAATCAGATCTAGTAGCGGCTGAAAACCTAGATGGGTAAAAAGATGTTTATTGCCGGGTTTGGAAGGAAGGTTAAGGTCTGGTTAGTAAAAGGCAATATATAAAAGGAAGATATACGCCGAAAGCAACGGTTACAGAGAATCTCTGATGCAAGCATCTTAGCTGGCATCTTTCAAATCTCTGACCCCAGATGATTCTAGCTTTGCTCTTTTTTATTTGCTTGAAGAAGCAATGGGTGGAGCTCAGGTTAATTCTTTGAAGGCCAGATTTTTGGCGGGCTTTATCCAAGCCAGCTCAGATCCAGTGGGGGGGGGCTGGGTGCAAGCCCAAACTAGTTTGACCAGATCTTGTATCAAAGGGGGCTGAAAACCCAAACCAACTTGGGGCTGGGTACAGCCCAAACTGGCTCAGATACAGATCTTTTCCTCTAGGAATATCTTGTCCCAAAGGTAGATCAGACAAGGAATCTTAAAGGGGCTACACCTGCAACAGTTTTGCCATAGATGTTTTTGTATTTTATTTGGTGAATGTATTCACTACTCATGTAAAATCTCTTACCTATTAGTTATTGTAAAAGATGAAAGATAACATTTCTTTCAAATTTATTTTAAACTTTGTGAAATAAAATTTATATACAATAAGTGTTTAAGAATTATATAAATTGGTGAAATTGTCTTCATTAGCTATGAGTAATGTTTTTCTTAAAGACATTACAAATTATCCTATATAAATATGGAATTCCTTTGTAATTCCTTTGATATTCAATTTGGTACTCTTAATAAAAATGGAAAAAACGTTGTTCTCTGGATCCTTCTTCTGATCCCCAGAAGCTAAGGTAGTTAATACATCTAATCAGCAGCTGCATTGTGTTTCAGCCAAGCATCAGTCTTGCTTTATTTTACTGTCACATAAAAATCTTTTGAATTGGAACTACTGATAGGATACAACCCAAGCCCCTCATTTTACAGACCCGTTAGGAAGTAACTGAGCTATTGTGCAGAAACCCAGGCTGTTCCGGTGTGCTTGTTACCACACCAGGGGGAGTTTTTGCAATGTAGGGTTCTTTTTTTGTTTTTTTGTTGTTGTTTTTTTTTTTTTTCCCAAAAGGGCTGCCATGTGATAGGAAAAAAATTATTCTGCATAATCCTGTAGAATTAGAATGAAGAAAATTAGTGAACATTTAATAAATGCCTATTATGTGCCAGGCACTGTGCTAAGTACTTTACAGATATCTCATTTTATTCTTATACCAACTCAGGAAGGTAGGTACTGTTATCCCCATTTTACATTTGAAACTTTTGAGGCAAATAAATTAAATCTCTTGCCAAGATCACAGAGATAAGTTATTGTCTTCAGCCAAATTTGAACTCTGATCTTCCTGACTGCAGGTCAGCCCTCTACCCATCTGCCATCAGAAGCTATGAATGGAATTTACAAAGAAACAGAGTTAGACTTCAGATAAGAAAAAACTTCTCAACAATTAAAGCTCTCTAAAAGTGGATTGGGCTCCCTCAGGGTGGATTCCTCCTCATTAGAGAAAATAACTGGATGATCTCTTATTTGAATGTTTAGAGGATACTCTGATATGATTATAGATTAGACTGTGTGGCCTCTGAGGTCCCTTCCAATTCTGAAATTCTGTGATTTTGGAATCATATCCAGATGTCTTTACCCCAAAACAAATATGGAAGTTGGGCTATAACTACAGTGATTATGAGCTTGATATGTTACACCCATGGATAGAAAAGATAGTTTTTTATTTTATTTTTTTTTAAACATATTCATTCAGTCTCTTTACTGTTGTGTTATAATATAAATACCAATAATGTGTTTCATGAAGAGGATGGGTATTATTGCCTCTGGTTTACAGTTACTTGACATATATCATCTAAATAACTTGGCAGTGGGTACATATTTAGAATCCTTGAGCTGGAGAGGACAGGAAATACTATCTAGTTTAAATCCCTCTTGAATGAGATTAAACCCACAATAGTGAATAAATTAGCTCCCTCAGCATTATACAGCCTATTGCTACAGACCTGAGATTAGAAACAAGGCTCCTAATAATCACCTAGCTCTTAACATGTTTTCTAGATCAACTCTGGATTTAAGATTTTTGATTTGATGTATCTTCTCATGCAATTTTTTTTTTAAGAATTTGTACTAAACAAAGTCCATAAAGAAACATTTGAAGGATAAGAAATGAGTTTTCAAATTGTTTGGAGCCAATAAGAAGTATACCTAGCAGCTATATTATGTTTTCTGTGAATTTTTTTCCATTTAAATTTTCACATGCACATCTGCTTTAAAGCTGTGACTTTATTGATTTAACAATTTATAAAATCTCAGAGATGGAACAAAGTCACAAAATTTTCAGGTGTTCATTAGAGGCTATTTAGTTGAATCTGCACCAGGCGTTTGATCTAGGCCATGACAACTTGGAGGCAAAACAAAAAGTAGAACTGAGTTCTTTTTCCATAATATAAATAATTGTAAGAAGCTGCTTCTAATAAATTAAGGATCTTTTTGTATTTGGTTGGGGTGGGGATCTCCAAGTGATTTTTGTATTTTATTTTTTAATTCTTGTAGAGATTTCTTTGTTTTAAAAAGTCTAAGAATTTTAGAGAATTAGTATTGATTCTTTTCAGTCCTCATTGAAAATGAGTTTGGTACTCATTTTTAAGGGCAGAATTAGATGAGTGAATTGAGTTTTTACTGATCATCATTAAACATTTTCAGAAGACAGCTAGAAGAAGTAAGCTGTCAAGTATTGTTTTTATTTTGAAATTCCTACTTTTGACTCTTAATAGGTCACATTTATCATGCTGTATTAAATTCTAACCAACATTTTAGAAAAAAATCCATCCATTACCTTAAACACACTACTTCTGGTTCTTAGCAGTTCTGATTACTTTATGTTAAAATTAAATAGAAAGATTTTCATTCCAGATTCAAATGTAATTTTTATGGCTGATTTTGATTTATCTGTTGTAGTTTGTCCTTATGTGGGCCTATGGCAGCATATGTGAATCCTCATGGATATGTGCACGAGACGCTTACGGTGTACAAGGCTTGTAACCTCAATCTGATTGGCCGATCTTCAACAGAGCACAGCTGGTTTCCCGGGTAATTTGGTGGTTCTTGAATGTTTTGTTTTTTTCAAATTTAACTTCTTAGAATTTAGTGTGTCATAATCAGACACAGAAGGCAAAAAGTCCTGAGCCAGAATTAAAATCACAATTTTAAAATGAAATAAGTAATTCATTTTAAATGCTCTTTATTTGTGAATACTGAGCAGCAATTGTTGCCTTATTCTTTGTACCTTTTACATAAGCAAGCAGCACAGAATGCAAGGTAAGAAGAATATGCTGTGACCCCAGAGCAAATTTTAAATTGAAGACAAAAAACACTATGTCTGTTATCTGTGTCCTAAAAGTAAACCACTTTGGACCAAATTAAGCTGACCTCAGAATCTTGGCTTTAGAGCCAGAAGTGATATTAAAGGATCTGAAGTTTATCTTTCTTTTTTATAGATGAAGAAACTGGAAACTGACTTAGCTCAGTCACAGGTAGAGTGGACTGATGGATGGAGAGATAAAGTATTAGCTGAGATTCCCATCCAGGCTCTGACCTTTCACCTCTGGGCCCTGAGGCTTCCTAGTATTGTTTGCCCACAGCCTTCCACCCTGCTAGAGAAACTTCCCACAGATCAGTGAAAGGCTGGTCAGCTTAAGAGTAAACAGCGCTGTCTGGAAAATTTCTATACTAGATTATACGACTTTTGTGTTTAATTCAAGTTTATGTATTCACTTTTAAGTCCTCACATAGGTGATTAATATGTCCTCATTTGTAAAAGATGATTCCTAAGTCTGGGCACCTTGATGGTTTAGAGTATGTACTCAGAGCTGAGGTTAAAAAGTCTGTATTGTTTTGGCTGCTATCCCACAAATATTGATGATTCATATTAAAATATAGTCCATGTTTTATTGCTCTGTATGCTGTAACATATTAGGCCTATTCTGAATATGCTGAAGTAAAAGATTCTGACTGGAACATTTTAAATATAATTCAATAAGTTATAATTTATTACATGCTAAATATAAGAATGTATGTCTGTAGGATAAATGAATGAATGATTGGTAAATGCAGAACACACGAGCCAAGCACTTTAGGTGATGAAGTTTAGATGATTTGCTCAGAGATTCAGAACAAGAAGAGACTTTAAAGACCCATCTAGTCCATTTTATAAGATGAGGAAACTGAGGCAAAGTATAGGTGACCACTGAAAATCAAACATCATGTTAGAGCCAAGACTTGAAGCTGAGAATGTGGCTCCATATTTAAGATACTTTCCATTGTACTCCTTCAAAAAAATAGTAATAAAATAATAATAATAGCATTTATATGGCCCTTTATGGTTTGCAAAACTTATTATTCAGTAATTTCATCTTGACAGTCCTGTAAAGTAGCTTTTGCAAATGTGTGAACAGGCTAACGAATTTAGGTGACTAGTTGTACTTAAGAAAAAATTATTGGTTTCATGTACTAAGCATCTTCTCTTTTTATTATGGAAATACTTATATGTTGTTTAAGTTCAGACTAGTAAAAGAGCTAGAAGGAAACTAGGGAAAAAAAAAACTTGAAACAAGCAAGCTAAAAGAAAAGAATCTTGTATAACATTCTCAACTATGGGCATCTGGACTTGGCTTAAAAACCTCCTGCCACAGAGAACTGGTCATATTTCAAAGTAGTAAACAATTATAATTGTCAAAAATCTTTCCTTATAAGGAGCCGATATAGACTTCTCTGTACCTTATATCCTTTTCTCCCAGTTCTGCCATCTGGAGCCAAGCATAACATGTTTTGTTCTTCCATGTAACAGTTGTTCATTTACTTAAAGATAGCCATAACACTTCTATGAACTCCTAGTCTTCATTTCTACTTAGCTCAATTTATTACAGTTCCAAAGTACCTGCTAAAAGAACTGTAATAAATTTTACTAAATAGAAATGATGACTGGTGGTACATGGGAACATTATTAGGATATTTTCCCTAAAATTACACACTGCTGTTGCCATGATGTGACCAAGGCAAGATCTCCATTATGAAATGAAAGTCTATTAATGCTTCATAAGGTAGCACAAGCTTTTACATACCTGTGTCATTGTGTCCATTAAAATCCTTCATTTTGCACATGACCTTTTGTCTTAACCAATCTTGTCTCTACTAATCCTATAGTTTTAAAATTGATTTTTTTTTAAATCCAAGCAGAGGACTTTACATTTATCCTTAGTAAATTTGAGAGCTAAAGAAAACCTCAGATGTTAGCTAGTGTAAAGTCCTCTTATTGATGAAGAAACAGGCCCTAATCTAGTTTAATTGATTTACCAGGTAGAAAAGTAGTTAATAATTTGAATCCAGGTCATTTGACACATTGTGATATTCTTTTCCATAGCACCTTTCTGTTTTCAGTTCATCATTCAACTCTTGACAACTTTGTGTTTTAAAAATTTTTCATCCTTTATACAAAACTGATTTCCCCCACCCCATCTGTGCCTTTAGCTAATTAATAAAAATGTTGAATAGCACAAAGTCAAGGTTGCTTTATTTCTTATTAATAGAAAGGATTGGGACTTTCTCTGAAATCAGGAGACAGTGGTGGGGGAGGAGTAGTTTTATAATTTACCTGAAACCACATGGCTTACCAGAAATTAAAACTTACTAGCCTTTCATAAAAAAAAAAAAAAAAAAAAAAAAAAAAAAAAAAAAAGGAAAATGAAGTTATTAATCCTTTTTCCTTTTACTGTAGCAACTATCTGTGATGCATTATATGGCGAGGAAAATAGTGGTTAAGAATCCTCTGCTACTTTCAGAATACTTACAAAATTGCATATAAGACATACTTTTTTGTTTTATTTTCCCACTGAAAAAAAATCCTACTATTTGTGGCCTTGGTGGTCTTTCATGTTAAAACAGCTTCCTTCTTTTTTTTTTTCCAATTAGGTACATAGTTTTCAACATTCATCTTTGTAAGATTTTGAGTTCCGAGGTTTTTTTTCTCTCTCTCCCTTCCTCACCTTTCCCCAAGACAACAAGCAAGCTGATATAGGTTATACATGAACAGACATTTTAAACCTATTTCCATATTAGTCATGTTTATAATAGTCTCATTCTTGTTTGAATCAATTTAATATTATTATTGTGAATGACTTTGATGTCCTAGTGTGACTATCATTAATTTTTGAAATGTTTAATTTATACACAGTAGAAAAAGTATACACTTCTGCAGGTGGGAGGATAAAAACAGATCCTGCTGTTCTCAATAAGCATGAAAATGCAGAACAACAAAAAATGCAGGTGCACAGCTAGCATGTGGCCTTGGCACAATGCATGGGCTCTGGTGCAGAGTAAACTTGGATTCAAAAGAAAAGATCTAGATTCCTCAGAATATTTTCCTTATGATCAGAAAGAAATTCCCTTATGTTAGTATAGGTTTTTCTTCTCTTTAATGATAGGCAATCAAGTGTTTCAGGTTTTTACCCACCAACGCTTTTATTATAAAGTTTTACATGCAGATAGGAAATACGAGGTAAGCATTCAATTCTACAAACAAGAAGGTGGTACCTCAGAACAAAGGTGCAATTCTGATATTTGTTTGGTATGAAATGGTATTAAAGAATTCACTTCCACTGAAATACCAATAGAATTGGTTCTATTCTACCAATAAAACTGGTTCTATTCTACCAATAGAACTGCCATTTGTCCATCCCAGATTATTTTTTTTGAGGGGTGCAAGGTGGGAAGGCACAAGAATTTTATTGCATTGATTGTTCCTATAGAAACATTAAATAATATTTGGAGTTTAGAAGCCAAATTACTACATATTTTGGATTATAAGAAGTATTTGTCCTAATGAGATTTGACTTTTTGACTATCAGACTTATTTTGAATTTAAGTTCTAGTTAGCTTATGTATTAAGAGTTCTAACTGTATTATTATTTAAAATAGATTTATCTTAAAATTTATAATCATTTTATTGATGAACTACATGGACTTCTTGCTTTATTTTTCAGGTATGCCTGGACTATTGCCCAGTGTAGAGTTTGCTCAAGTCATATTGGGTGGAAATTTACAGCCACCAAGAAGGATATGTCACCTCAGAAATTTTGGGGGTTAACCCGATCTGCTCTCTTGCCCAGGATTCCAGAAACTGAAGACACATCCAACCAAGATAGCTCACCATTACTCTGCTTGTAATCTGATGATTTGCTTTGGGAACAAGAAACAGAACCAGTCAGTCAGTGTTTCTAGATCAAATCTGCCTTGGAAGTTACTCTCTCTTCAGATGCTTGCCTAAGTAAAAAGTGTCATTGCACTGAGGTTTGCTGTATGTATGAGGAATTGCTACTTCCCTGAGAAACAACAGTAGCTGAAGATTTGAATTCATTGTTGAAGAGGAGGAAAAGAAATTTAGCAAATAGGTTTGATTTCAGGAATAAGTATCCTAAATAACTTGGTAAACTTGCCACTGCCCTGTTGAATTTGATGTCCATTTTTACAACTAAAGTTAAAAAAAAAAAAAAATGCTGTTAAAACAGCTGCTGCTTATCTCTTTCATGTGTAGCAATCAATATTAAAAGTGCATTTCTTTCCTAGGAATGTTTGTCAGAGATATCACATGAAGATATTTTTCAAAGTGGCGCTGATGTTTCCAAGTTTGTATATGTGTACACACACACACACACACACACACACACACACACACACAGTCTCTTTGAATTTCCATTTTTGCTCCACAGTAAAATATCCTGATATGAGACTGGTTGCTCCATCCTGGTATTTGTGATGGGTTGTAATGCCGTTTTGGTAACAAAAGTGGTAAAAGGCAATCAATGGCACTTGCTGCTAAAGCAAGTAAGATACAGTGTTCCTTTTTTATAGGGAGATTGGATCATATATTACAAAGGGCTTTTTCCTTTCTGATTTCGCTTTTTTGCCATGTTGATTTGTAAATCTTTTAAAGCATTGATGTAAAATGTACAGTTTGAACTCCCCAAATAAACTTTCCTCATTTTCCAAAATATTAGTGAATTCTGAGTCATGCTGTTAAATCATATTTGCTTAGTTTTTTAGTAAACTTACCCATTTAAATTTAATTTGCTCAGGACATAAATTATTTTCCATGAAGAAAGTATAAACATATGGTAATCATCCTTTTGCTCACTTAGCAGCTTCAATATTATTTGTCCCATTTTATTTTTGGAAATGAACAAGAGAAGTAAAAGCAAAAGCAGAATAATGAGAAAAAATGTTAATTTTTTTAAAAATGTACTTAAGAGTCTAGTAGTGATCTGTTTAAATTTATTATAGTATTGTTTGGTTCACCCTTTATATGTTCAAAGTAAATAATGAAAGAAAAAATTTATAAGTCAGTTTAACTAATAAAGGAATTCTTACAGTAAATTGTACCAATGATTCTCTTCTACCCAACTATGTTTTATGTAGTGCATGTAGAACTAACATTTTGTAAACATACAACAAAATCAGAATGTGATGTTTCATAGTTATAAAAAATTTTCAGTTTACTTTGAGGAACTAATGGCCACTAATTTTTGATACTTTCTTTATCTGCTTTTATGTGTTTAGTTGACCCATTTCCATAACATAATTTTTTTTCCACTGATATACCTTTACCTTTATAATGGACTGGAGAAATCATTAGCAATGCTGATGAAGTAGAAAGTTTGTTTTTTTTTAATTGAAAATATTTTTTAGATTTTTGAAAATCAAAATAGGAAGAACATTACTGTAGTCATTTAAAAGAAATTGTTTTCTTGACATTCATGTCATTTAAGTTGGAATGAAGAAGTTAAAGATGTTTTCAGTTATTACTAAATGGAGCCCTGTTATATTTTCCTGAATTTATGAGAATCCCTCAAAACATCAAACTGACATTATATGACATCTAAGCATGAAATATGCTTTCTTTTGGGTACTGTATGCATATGTAATCAAGTGGAACTAGTTCAAAATGCAATTTAATTACGATTTTATTTGCATTCCATAGAAGTGAGCATCTTTGTTGTAACTAAGTTTATGACATCCTGATAAGTTACTGAAAAGATGACAATTTCTTTTTGTGGTTTCTAGCTACAGAAGTATCACATGTAGAGAAATCATTAAATATGTATGTATTATTTTAGAGTATTGCTATAGACTTTAAGGGTTCTATACATTATCAATTTTCATGACTTGAAAACTGCTTTTTAAGAAAGAATGTGAATGTTAGGATGGTGATTTTAGATAGCAATGAATGATCCTACACTGGCCAGCAGAATGCAAATCTCTGTAGTTATCAACTATATTTAATTGTACACTTTAGAAGTACTTGCCATTAAGTGCTCATTTCAATAGCACAAAATACCTCTAGGAATCAACAAAATTGCCTAATTTAAGTATCTTTCATTAGATTTGTTAAAAGAAAAACGCTGAAAGCTCTTTTGTAGCATGTAGTGATTCTTTTTATGTGTTTTAAATTTTATTGTATTATCTTGTGAGATTTTTTTATGATGCTATTTTGTACATTACTATTTCTGCTTTGGAGTTCAGATAAGTTTTCAAGTGTAGAGTATTTTGCAGAGTTGCTTTTAGGAAGCCTGTTTATTTCACTTTCTCAATCTGCTTTTTGAAATCTCAGACTAATTTGTCAGTATTACTGCTTGCCAATATTTGCAAAGAATTAAACTCAAATTATTTAAGAAATAATAAAACCCTAATATTGTGACTGACTTCTTATGATTTGCAAAAGTATGCATAAGATATTTAGTTATAATAATAGGGAAGCTTCACATATCTGTTTCAATCTATTTGTAGATCTTATTTTCAGATTTCTTATATCATTGGTGGGGATGCTTTTAATTCCTTAATATGTTTTTGTATTGCCATATGTTAAAAAAAAAAAAGTTATCATTTGGTGGTTAACTGTCTGGTGATGATAGTTTGATAATAATACCAGTATTCCTGTGGGGTTTTTTGTTTTTGTTTTTTTAACAATATTGAACTGGCTTTCCATGGAAATTTCTGTCAAAAGGTAAGTCTTTCACTAAAGTCCTATGATGGAAAGCTAGGTGGAGCAGTGGATAGAATAGTAGGTCTGGAATCAGGAAGATTCAACTTCCTGAGTTCAAATCTGGCCTCTTCAAGAGGTTTATTGTGGGACCCTCATTTGTGAAATGAGGAGGAAAAAGAAGCAGCAAACCACTTATATCTTTGTGGAGAAAACTCCATTTGGGGTTTGGAAGAGTTGGACATGACTGAAAAACAAAGTTCTGTTGCCTCTTTTTGGCACAGGAAATAACATTTTGGATTTTGGTAGGGCAAGCTTGGCAAATCCCAACTGCTTATCATCCAGGCCTGTGATGGATAATTAGCTTAGGGTCAGCCTAGCATCACTAGAAAGTTGGTCAGTATGAGCTTTTAGTTTTCCTTTTAAAACCACTAAATCCTTTTGCTGTATGTGTCAGAGGGGAAGAATACTGAGGCAAGGGTTCAGACAGCTAAAGAAACAGCATTCTTGTGTTTCTAATGGGTAGTCATTTATTTTTCCTAGTCAGCCTCACATTTCTATCTTTCTCATAAACCTGATCTCTTGAGAGACTAAATAAGCACTGCAGGTATTCCTTATCTGAAGTAACTGAAAATCTTAGACCAATACACAAATTACTAAGAAAGTTACCAAATTTTTAATGGTTATTAAGAAATTAATGTGCTTTACATTGTCAAAGTATTATTTAGCAAAGGCATGGTAAAAGTACCAATTGTCATTTTTTTACATTCTACCTCGAGTTTTCCTTTGAGTGCAAACCAACATCTAAGTCAACAGATGTGACAGTTGTCTGTAGCAGAATTTTCAGATCTGTTAAAACCCTTAGATTTTAGCCTTTTGAGATTACTGGAAAATAACACTCTAAATAAACTCCCATTGATTGACATACTGTTGTCCTAATAGTAGTAACTTAAGAGTTTATTGAATTGAGTTTATGCTTTTCTCTCTCCATTTAAACACAATGATTTTTAACAAAAGTCATAGACATTATTTTGTTTGTGAATGAGGGAGTTAATATTCCACATTGGAATTTATGCATTGTGTAAGCAACAGCTTTTTCTAAAAAAAAAAAAAAAAAAAAATCAAAAAGCATGTTCCTGGAAAACAGACTTTAAAGGGCCACTTTCAATTCATCTACCTTTGGTTGCTTTTCCTTTTTTTAAAAAAGTCCATAAATCCTATTGAAACATGTTATAAAGACGTAATTTTTCCCCACATACATGTTTCATATATGTGATACTTGGGACAGAGTTCTAAAATATTTCAGACCCCTATTTTCTTACAAAGGAAAGCTAAATGCCATAGCTCAGTAGTCTCCCCAAGTTTTTTGATCTCACACTGCACTAGGATAAAAAAAGAAAATCCATGCCTAAAATGTTTATAAATTACAAACATACTCTACTAAATTATCTACATTATAAAATTTACACAGAAAAGAATAAGGTTGAGATGAAATCTCTGGTAACTAGAGCCAATAGGTGACCATGAAGTTTGAATAAGGGAATGACACAATCAGACAAAATTTAGGGGAAAAACTACTGGGGCAGCTAAGTGAACAAATTTTGTGAGTGTAGAGACCAGAGGTGGAAACACCAAAGAAAAGAGGTTATTACAGTGGTCCAGTCAAAGTAGCCGGAATTAAGAGTGGTAAGAGAAATAGGAAGAAGATGGATGTGGAGAATTCTGAGGTAAATTAATTAGATTTGTTAACTGGTGATTTGAGGTGAGAATCAAGGCCAAGGTTAACTCTGGGAAGCTGGGTGATAGATGTTGGTATGCTAGAGAAAGGGGTAATGATAAAAAAAAAAAAAAGGGCAAGTTTTGGAGAAAAGGTAATGTTTTCTTTTGAATACATTGAGTTTTAAATGCCTAGGGGCATCAAGTTTAAAATACTCTGGAATGTAGATTGTATGTGTGTGTGGGTGGGTGTGAGAGAGAAAATTTGAGTCATTTGCAGGACAAAAAATTAGAAAATAAAGTTCCCTTGTAGAGATAACAAAAAGAGGTCCCAGCACACAACCTTGAGGTATCATGAATGACGAATCAATAAAGGAAAGTGAGTGGTCTGTGCCATGAGAAACCAGGGAGAAAAGTATCCAAGAGTAAAAGGAAAAATGAAAGGTAAGAGTAAAAGTAGCCCAAAGCAGTGTCAAATGCTAGTGATTAAGAATGAAAACTGAGTAAAGCCCATCAGAAGAACTGAAGAAAGCAGTTTCAATAGCTGGTCTGGTGTCTAGACTAAAGAGATTAAGAACCTGGGAGATTGGAAGGCTGGTAGGCACTCTCCAAAAACAAGAGGTTCTGAAGAGAAGGAAATTGTTTGGGGAAGGATAATGTAATTGCAACCTATCAATGCCTGTTCATTCTGTTGTACTCATTCCCCCTAGAAAACGTAGGAGCAAGGAACAGGGAACTTCTACACTGTGAAAGTATGCAGTTATCTCAAATTATTAGTAATGAGGAATCAAGAAAAACGGGTTTAAAAACTTGAAATCTTGATTTACACAATGCCTGGATTGTATTAGAGACTATATACTTTCCATTTTTGGGGGATGTGCACCCCACTAGATCAACTATTAGTTATGGGAAGGTGTAGGGCTACAAATAGATACAAGCAAACTACCCACTGGCTCCCCAATTGTTATTCCCTTTGCTTAAGGTCAAAGCTACTCCCTTCCTAAGATGATTATTCCTGCTGGAATAATGCATAGGGAAATGAAAATTCAACTGAAGGCTGAACACAAGTTCCAATCCTTCCTCAACGTAATAGCTAGGAGACTTTTGGCAAGTCATTTCTCTGAGCATATGTTTACATATCTCTTAAATGAGAATAAAAAGCACTCATATTTTTGCAAGATTGTAAGACATGAATGAGATGTCCACAAAACACTTTGCAAAACTTAGAGTGCTATGTAAAGAAGCTATTTATTATGTGAAACAACATCTGACTTTCTCTTGGTGACAGCATCACCATTATGAGTAACTTGTTATGATCTTGTGCTGTCATGTAACAATCTCACCTTAAGGAATTACTTAAATATGTAGGGTTGTGATTGTTAATTCTCCTTACTTCATATTTTAGCTGATATTCCCTCCACCCTCCATCCACCCCTACAGACTTCTCCAAAAAGAAAATTCTGAGAGTTGGAAAAGAAAGAACTCAGTGGCCTACTCAAAAATGATCCCTGACATTTTACCTAAAATATTTATGGCCAAAAATGTTCCCAGAATCCATCTCTTTCTTTTTGAGGAGGAGCTAGTCTAAGATAAATCTCAACAATTTTTAAATCATGAAAGATCCCTGTACTTATTATCCAAGATATATTCATGAGATATGAGATAAAGTCATCAAACAAGTGCAAAAACCATCTTAGTTCCTAGTCTTGAATTATAAGAAAAAATTAATGGTGAAGCATACCACTTGGTATTTTGGATTCCCCCCAAATCTAAAAAGTCAAGTAAAGCGTCGTCTCATGCACTTAAGATGCAGTACTAATAAAAAGTAGGATTCTTTGAAGTCTTGAGGGGAAAAAAAGCCACCCACAGCTGCTGGCAAATAGGGATGGAGAAAAAAACATTCTTGGTGCTAACACCTCATTTTTCCTTCTGAGAGTATTGATATTACTTAAATTAATATGCCAGTTAAAAGGCCCAATAATCAACTCATTCTGATAGTTCTAACACTGCCTTATACCTTACTACACTGGTTATGCTGCCATCTAGTGCTCACAAATTACTATTATTTGGAACACTACCTGAATTTTTTTTTTTTTTTTTTTTTAGCTATCATCAATATAAAAAAGCTTTTATGAACCATTTCTAAAGGAAAATGCCTTCCATAAACTTTTAGATTCTCAAGTTGAAAGCATAACTACCCTCTGAAAGTGTCAACTGTGAGATGTATCCTTGTTCAGGCCGACCTTTAGCTCACAAAGCCACACAAAGGAGTTATAAACTCAAAGCTGTCTGTTAGTGCTCATTATTTGGGGCTCAGATCCATGAAATAAAAAGAACTCACAAAACAGACACATTCAAAATCAATCACTGTTGCGGTATACAAACTCATCATTACTGTCAGAAGAGTCTTGAGAGAGTAACAAGTAGAAATGAGCGAAAAATCAAATGTAAAATGGATTTTTAAAAATTAACTGGGCTAAAAGAATGTTTTGGTTTTTTTTTTTCAAATATCAAACAAAAAGAAAAGGTCAAAAATCAGAAAAGTAGCTGAGATAAATAACAACTGTGTACAGTGGACCTTTACCTACTCATCTTTCTAAAGCTATCAGTCATCAGCAAATCATTTTTTATTTATATACTCATAAAAAGCTGCATCTTGTTTTCTCCACAAGAACTGGCAAAATCTTATTGGTTCCGGACAAAAGATTTTTCTAAATCTATAAACATGGCCTCAGAGACATTTCCTTACCATCAGAGAACCATATATTGATTGACTAGAGGCCACCAAATCTAACATCATTCTGGTTACTGATGAGAAAACTGAGGCTGAGAGGTTCAGTGATGCCCAAATCCTCTCGTTTGACAAATGAGGGAACTGAGGCCCAGGGAAAAATCAAAGGTCACACTCTACCAGAGCATCACCAGCTCACACACTAACAGTGGTTGTGAGCCTCAGTTCTCTTTCATCTAGACCAGTCATCTAGACTCAAACTGCTTCTCGATGAGGACGTTTATGCAGCTTGCCAGGTTATGGCAAATGGGCTGAGGGGAGGAGACAGTGTGAGGTTTTGTTTTTACTATAGTCCGGCCCTCCAACAGTCTGAGGGACAGTGAACTGACCCCCCTATTTAAAAAGTTTGAGGACCACTGATCTAGACACAGTCTCACCATCGGAGAGCAGCTCATGCTTTCTACCACGTAAGCACACAAGCCCAAAATATGCTCACTCTCTCATCCCATCCCCCAATCTAACAGAAACCTGCTTTGTCTACATGTGGAACAATTACGTGTTTGAGGTTAACTGCCTTTGCAGGGGAGAGAGGGGGGGCTGGCAGCTCAGTGGATAGTGTTGGGTCTGGAGTCAGGAAGACCTAAATTCAAATCCAGCCTCTGATACATCCTAGCCAAGTGACCCTGGGCACTGGAGAAGGAAATGGCAAACCACTGCAGAATCTTTCAAGAAAACTCTATGGACAAGTGTGGTCCATGGCTCCCAGAGAATTAGATGTGACTGATAACAAAGTGCATGAGCATATAGAACAGGCACTCACTAGAATACTTAATGCCAGTAAAAAGGTATGAAAAAAAGCTACTACAGAGACTGTCCACTGAATTGAGATGTAATACTTTCAATCACTGTTTCAAGTTTAATTTTGAAATTACATGGGCATTTAATCCTCATGTAAACTTGGCTATTTAACAAAGTAGCCAATTACCTCAAATGGAAACACTTCAATCTTTATTTCAACCTGTTGGTTTTCTATTTTATAAGGACAGGTACTTGTGAGGAAATAAATTTATAAACAAAACCCTAAAAACATGGAGTTAGAGAAGCGAAGTAGTTTAGGTTGGACTATACATCATACAGCAGGAATTCTATAGGAATAAACCAAGGCACAAGTAAGTTTAAGTTAGGAAGATTGTATTTACTATGAAAATGTGAAATAAAAGATAGGCACTTCTGTTCAATAATTGGAACAGTCCCATTAAGCAGATTTGAGATTTATACATAAAACTTAATACATAAAAAGTTTCCATCTTTTCTTAAGTTCTAAAAATGGGCCTTTCTTCTAACAGCTTTTTATCAAGGTTGCTGTTTCTTAGTCCCAAAGCTTTCATTTCACATCAGTTTTTTGAGATGCCAAGCCAGAAAGGACCATAAGAGATTATCTAGGTAGACTTCTCCAATCATTTTCAGGTCTTCTTTACATAACTTAGAAGTTCCTCCTTGTCCATCTGGTAGCCACTCTTCTTCCACTGTTCCCGTAATTGCTGTAATATCAAACCAATTTCTTTTCCTGAAGAAATACCTACTTTTCTCACATCATGGCCGCTGACAGGAAATGGAGGGATAGACCACTGTTGCATTTCCTTAAGAAGGTCCACCTCTCCTTGGTATTTGAGTAGTTCACAGATTCGAGAAAGTGTATCAGATTCCCTAGACTAAATCCAAAACAAAGAAAATAAGTTTATACATGGAGTAAAATGAGGATATTTTACTAAGAGGATTCACTGAATGAATCAAATAATTTTAGCACTGGAATAATCCAACACCCCCATCCTATTTACAGATGAAAAAAATACAGGAACAGGAAGGTTAGATGATATTTCTAAGGCCACAAGTTTGATAATGGCTGTAGGGGGAAAGGCTGAAATTAGGGTCTTCTGTCAGCCAAGCATTTTTTTTTCTATTACACCACAACTGTGTGCTTGATGTGAGAACCTTCTAATATGACACCTAAGAGGGAAATGGGAATATGGGCAAAAGTGGTCTCAGAACCCAGGCTTGATTCCTGCCCTCAGCCACTGACACCACCAGAGAGCTTTTGTCTTTCTGAGACCTCGATTTCCCTACTGATGAAAGGAAGAGGCCACATTAGATACTTGTCAAGGCTCCTTTCTGTGATGCTAAGACTGCTGGACTCACTCTTCTATTTTTGAATGGATCTTTCTGCAGTCACAGATTATGGAAAATGGATCACAGAAGAGCTAATTCCCTCCCTTTGTAGAGAAGAAAACTCCAGCTCTATGAACTCAAGTCATTTGCCATGGGTCTCACAGTTGAATGGTGGAGGCAGAATTAACCCTTAGTTCAATGTTCTCTTCACAAACTCCATTTCTAGGGTTTTACTAGGTGTTGTTTTATCACTACTTTGATAAATTGATTCTAAAGTAAATATAGCTAATAGGAAAAGAAAACCCCAACTTTAATCTGAGTTGCTTTTTAGAAAACAGTAAAAGGCAATAACACTTGGATATCAAAAAGAGTTCTCACTCTCACAAGGTAACTGACCACACCACATTCAGGTACTTACATCTAAAACAAAATCTTGATATGGTTTCAATGGTTCTGAACTATCAGCAGCTTTAACTAAATCTTTCCTATATTTCACTATAAACAAGCCAAGATTTTTTTCTTCTTTTGCAATCTTCAATCTCAAATCAAGGTTTTTAACATCATCTTGTACTTTAAATAATGAGGCCAAAAGAGTCATTGGCTTTGAAGAAAGAGTTTCAACATTTTTGCTGACTTTGTTAAATTCCTCTAAACTCGCAACAGCAGGTAAACCTGTAGGAGAGAAAACAGTTGATTTCTGTGTTTTAAAATGAATTGATTAAATGAACAAAAGCATTTACTTTCTTGTCAAAGTAATAAACTAAAAAAAAAAAAAAAAAAGTTGCAAAAGGTAAAATAATTTACAGAAATATTTTGAAGGTCAGCATGGCATAGGTTTCTGACAATAGTACCAAGAAAAGGATAAAAAAAAAAGTTAGGGGATACAGCCCAAATTCACAATGCATTGGAGAAAAAAATTACAGAAAAATTCAAGACATTGCAAAGCTCTTTTAGTTACACTAAAGTACTCCCAGAAACAAAAGCCCATTTCTTAACAGCAATATTCCGGTCAGTGTTATTTTGAGATCTGAAATCGTAACCACTGAAGACTTGAAAGAAGTTCCCAGTGGGCAATGGAGAAGCCTAGAGGGGCTGTGAACAGGCAGCAATGTGAGCCAGATGAGGATATGTCACCAGATTAACAGGATAGTTACAAGGTGAGGTCAAGAAATTATGGACACATACAGCCTGATTGTCCCAATTGTATCCTCAAAAAACGAGGAGAAAATGAGGAAGACCTCATGGACCCTGTTCTTGATTTTATGAGAGAACGTGGACAAGATTTGCAGAGGATGGGGAGGCACAGATGGCATAAGATCTTTACTGCTGGTGGAAGCATCCAACTGACAAGATCAGAGAGCCTAGTGACAATCCATTAGGTTGGTTACCAGTTAATTATCTAAATTGCTTTTTGAAGCATAATTTTTTATCTATTCCCCATATTCCCTATCTATTGCACAGACATTATATGATAGGTTTATGCATAACAGTATTATTTGTGCTTATTTTTCTGAAAGCATATTTTAAAAATTCCTATGAATATCACCAAAACCAGTCTACTAAGATGTGCTTAAAAAATACTTCATTCTGTCCATATCCTAGTATGTCACTTCCAAATCAAAAGTTCAAATTTTTAAATCCGAGATGTTCCCTCTAGAAGTTGCCCATCACTCTCTTGAGATACATCTTTAAACGAACACAGTAATGCAGAAAGAAAACAAGGGTAATTTTATGCCAGGGTGCCATAATGTGTTTTATTTACAATAACCTGACTGATAACAACGAACATGTTGACTTTCTCATTCCAGAAAGATTTTCAGACACCTTCTAGAAACAGCCTATCTTGACTGTTATCTCTTAGTTGACTCAGAATTCATTATATACTCATGTGTATTATCTTTCGTTAACTGCATTTCCATATGCCCACACATTCACCTGGTATCCTTACTCTTATTTACATATCCCCAACAGAGCTTCCTACAGATTAACTTCCCTCCTAAGAACTTAGCAGCCTTCTAGACTAGATCTAGGGACAGCATGGACTCTCTTCCTGACTCACATTACAGAAATGTTGGGAAAAATTACCATCTATTAAGTACTCAATAGATCCATAATCCACTATTTCCTTTCTCTGTTTATTTCCCTATTCTGACCCACTTTTCCCCTCCGAAATTTTTTTCATAATTTTTTCAATAAATATTTTTGGTGTAGAATATTCTTGCAGGCCTATCTGAAAATCTATTTTCAATTATTTCCTTTTATTCAAGTGTTCTTTCTGGAATTTCTGGAATTTTCTTTTCTTCTTTATGGAATAATGAATCTTCAGAATCATAGGATTTAAGTTTCACAAGGCCTTAAAGTTCTAATAATTATTAAAACAGACATTTATACAACTCTTGAGGTTTGCAAAAGTACCTGACAAACTAAATTATTTCAGTTGTTTTTCACAACAACTTTATGGGATATTGCAGATATTATTCCCATTTTACAGATGAAGAAACAGAGATTCAAAGTGATTATGACTTATTTATACACATAGAGCAAGTGGCAAAGCTTGGTTATTTATTAAATCTGGGTCTCTTCTAACTTCAAATTCAATACTTTATATTATAGCTCATTGCCTCGAGGTATTAATCAGACATGACTTTTACTTAAATTTTTAAGTTACATTACAAAACACAAAAGCAGTAAATCATAAAGAGTACTCACCAATATAATGAGCCACATCAAGATCATACATAAGATGAACCAAATGATTTGCATGGTTGCCCACAAGAATTTTTTTCAGTTCTACCCAAATCCTCTCTCCAGAAATTCCAGCCAAGCCTTTTGCATTTTCTTTAATTGCTTCCAAAGTCTTCGAGTCATGGGTACCAGGTCTATCTGCTATTCTTCCATAAAACCTTTAAATAAGAGTTCTCACATGTAGTAAAGATTACCACAAATCACATTCATAACAAATTTTATTTTAATTGTATACTGACACTATGACTTTTATGTTTAAGTGGCAAAGAAAATCAAGTCTCCATAGGAATAAAATGTTTATATTCTAATAAATACACTATAGTTATCTCCTTCTGAAATATATATCGTGTTTAAACTTGTCTTTTGCATCACTGTGATTTTGTGCAGCCTATTCTCAGAAAAAAAAAAATGTGAGGATCAGGTAAAAATTAGGACTCAATATTAAATTGTAAAAAAATTTTAACTATAAAATATATTTAGAAATATTTCAATCTGAAAATTTTTTTCTAAATCTAACATTTTTAATCCGAAAAGATCTAAGACAGAAAAACAAGAGACTTCAGAAGGAATCAGGTTTGAAAGTGACATGATGAGCTTATTATATACTTAAGAAAAACAATCATTAAGTAATAGAAGCTTGCAGTTTCATGTATATGCTTTTCCTGTTTTACAACACATAGGGAAATACTTGTCTTCTTAGTTGTTTGTTCAATCTTTTAAAAATAATCAAATTAAAATGTTTAAAGAATTGAATTGCTTAAATGTTTAAAGCTGGGAAGGGAAGAATGGGAAGTAAAAGCAAGAGAAATAGGCCTTAAAGAGTTACAAATACTAATGACGATATAAAAAACAATTTATTGTTAGGAAAATAAGATATGAGAATATTTTTGGCCAAAAGATTATCTATACCAATGACAAAATTTGAATAAATATGATAGCTAGCAAACCACCATAAATACAAGCCAAATAGTGACTAAGAAAATTGTATACTAGCATTATCTGTGTAATGGTGGGAGCTTATTGGCACTTTTATTATGTTAAATATTTCTCGACTAAATTTTAATTTGGTTCAGGAGATACTTTGGGAGCAGGATGGGCCACATGTTTGCTACCTCTGATACTGATCACTATTAAGCAACTTTTTCAAACCAGAACCAAATTAAATCTAGATTCAAAATAAAGTTAAACAAATAAAACAACCCATCTGTTAAACTTAAAAAAAAAAAAAAAAAAAAAAGATACAATATAGTATTATAGCTAGCTGAGATATTAAAAAGGAAAGCCTGTGTTAACACTTTATTCAATAAAATAAACCTTTGATGAGATTTTTATTGATTTTTTGCATATTTCTTTGAAATCTGATTTTATAAATAGTTAAATTTAGCCAAATGAATAAATTCAAGATGCTTTCTACAACTTTCAAATGCAAACTGCCTTCTGAAGTGATTCAAATAAATGACACCCTGCTCACACATGTAAATGGGATCAAATACTAAAAAACCAAGCCTAGATACTGAATAATACTGTAAATGACAGGAAGTTATTTCCAAGTTTGTAAAATTCTTTGTACTGGATTTGAGATTATTTAAAGTTTTGCAGTTCTGCATAGTGTTTGAATGAGGAACATTAAATCTGAATGCCCGCAGCTTGATGTCTTTGGCCCCAGATAAATGACTCCTCAGAACACATTATTTCTAATTCCAAACAGCTGACTGAGACATCAGGCATCCATATTAAATCCAGTTCTTCAACAATACTTCATGTGGATGATTCATAAATTTGAAAAGAACACTGTATGTAAAAGTCCACAAAGAGAGATTCAGATCCATTGGCAGCTAAGACAAAAATTCAGTATGTGCTGTAACAAAGATGTTTGGAGTTTTTCATGAGTATACTTTGGAATATCAAAATCTTTAAGTCTCAGGTTCCATCCATTTTAACGTTTGTGATAAAGATAGTCAATTCTGACTAAAAATCCAAGCACAGTCTGCCACAGGTTATCATATATTTGCTTTCTCTTAAAACTTGAGATATGACTACTTTAAAATGACAAAGGATATATTACTGGCTCACTTAAATGATCCATAAGGAACAGGAATTTGCATTTGACATTTTAAAGATTGTCAGTTGTCAATATTGGATCCAATTAGTGCAGACACAAAAGAAAAATGTTAGCATTTGATAAGTAGCAAACATTAATGTGCAGTAGGATATGACTGTAACGAAAGACAAGAATTAATTGACAATTTGAGCAACTAGACCCATTATCTTTGAATTTGGTTCCAAGAAGGCTCACAAGTACCTCCAAAAGAACAATTAAAAGCCCAAAGAAGGGCAGTTGTAGTTGTTAGAAAAGTAAAAACAATCCCTCAAATTGGTCTGTCATATGTTCCCTTTACCCAATTCACTAAGAAATCTAAAGCAGTTTTAAAAATAATCTTATTTTTAGAGATGTCTTTTGCTCTTACATTATGTTTACCTTCAACATTCTGAACCCCAATCCTACAACCCTCAGAAACAAAGATTAAAAAAAAGTTCAGCCTATCTTTTTGAAGGTTTGCACTCACAATGCACAAGAACCTTCAAAAAAGCAGGCATATAAGACTGTTTACTTGAAATTTTCAGGACATTTCGCCATTTTTACTGGTAAAGGTAATACATATCATCACATAATAGATTGAACATTTCTCAACCAAACAAAAACAAAAGTTTTATAATATAACTAAGTGGTTCAAATTAACCGAATCAATCATCAAACTTGAGATTTGAAGAGACATCCTAGTTCACTTAATTAGTTCAATTATTTTTAACACAGAAAAATTTCCCCAACTGATCATGCCTTTGAATGAATATTTCCAAGGGCATAAAATTCTGCACAGCAGAAAATATCAATCTATTTTTAAAAAAAAATTAAATCCAATTTTCCTAATTTTTCAACTGCTTATCCTAGTCCTGCTGTCCAGAACTTCAGAAAAATCAAAATCCTTCTTCAAAATACCACAGAAATTCCTTATGCACTTTATCTCTACCTTCTAAGAAATTATGTCAGTTATTTCAAGTTCTTTGCCATACTCCAACTTTATACTGTCTTTTCAAAATATGGGACCTAGAATTGGACAATCACCCCCCAGCATTTTTTTCTACATATTATGTTGCACCCTAAGATTACACCAGCCTTTTTAAAAAGCAATTACACCACAATGCTGATTTATACTGAACCAGCATCCAACCAAAATTGCTGTCTTTTCAACATGAATTTCCACCTAGTTACAATTCACCTATCCTACATTTGTCTTGGTCAATGTTTACTTTTGAAGTCAATAAAGAAATTAATGATTATATCTGAATAGCTTCCTCTTGTCATATTCACCTCATCATTCTAAGTATTCAAGTTTTTTTTTTTAAGTTACTAATTGCTCCCTTTCTATCACTTGCAAATGGGATAAGCAAGCCTTCTTTCATCCAAATCACTGACCCCCCCCAAAAAAAAAAAAACAACAACAATCAAAATAGAGCACAAAAGCATTGAGCTTGTGGCACTTTACTCAAAAAGCCACTGTGTTTCAACAAAGTCTCGATATCCTCTGGCTTTAGTGCTTATATATGTACATCATTCTTTAATCATAGAGGTTAAAAGGATCATAGCTTTAGAGTTATAAAGAAAATTAGACATCATTTAGTCTAACTTCAATGAAAAATGAAGTAGGAATTCTTAAGTGGGTTGCCCAAGGTCATGAAGGGCAGTAAGTCAGTAAGCATTTGAATTTACATTCTGACTGAATCCAGGGCTCTTTCCACTATACCACATTTTCCTAAAGGCTACCATGTAAGACTTTGTCAAATCTCAAGGCCATTCTATAGTTTTCACATCATTTACCAGTCTAGATTATACCAGTCTTTCAAGGCATTTTTTCAATATGGGCCTTCTCTCTACCAATCCAAATCATAGCTCCATCTAACTTAATATATGGTTATTAAGACATCTGAAACTTTCAGGTTCACCAGCTTGTGGCCAATCAAACTAATAAGTCTCTGAACTTAACTGATCAGGTCCTTTGACAACATTCCATCACCAGGTCCCTAATGCTTGAAGTTTTTCAGTTTCATGGTGGTCCAGTAAAATTTACACTCTCCTTGAGAATCCCAGTTCTTTCCATGTCATGCTGACAAAATGGCAAAAGACTTAAATGAAAAAACAATTGAACATCTGTCAAACAAGAAATAAGCTAAGTCTAGTACAGTTTGATGTTATTCTAATGATTACTTCCCAAAGTGCTCACTGACCATCCATTTAGTAATGTGCTTTGGATTTTTCCCAAGGACTAACAAACCTCAACAGTATCAATTAAAACTGCCAATTTCCAGGACATATCTTTTCCCCCACTTTTGAAGATCAAGGTTTCTGCCCATATTCTACTTCCCATAATTACCCAGCAATGGCAGATAACCAATCACATTTGCAAATTTTCACTGCCACAGTCTCCAAGTTATCTTCCTTGTGACATCAGAGTATTGCTGAAAATATCCTATTAAAAAACACCAAAGCAATCACACAACCTTGTTCCACTTGTGGTGACAACCCAGAAGCCATCATGAAATTAAAGCATGATAATGACAAACTTCTTCCAGCCACCAAGTTTTTGACAATTTCCCATATGCCCCCCACAGGTGGGACACCTCAGGTAGATGACCATCTTCCAGGTGAAGAAGATTCAAGGTCAGCTACCACAGTGCTGGAACTATTTAACTTGAAAAGGCTACAAGCCAAGCCTGAAATGGAGGAAAAGACAGTGCATGAATTTTTTTGTTCACAGATGACTATAGTTAATGCATTCTCTGAAATTAAGATGCAACAAAGTCTGGATCTCTCTGATCCTTGTGCTAATTTTGACCTATCAATTAACAGTAAGAAAACCCAAGTTCTCCACCTGCCAGCATCCAGAGGTTAGAGCAAATGAAATTCTGAATGCTGTGGATAAATTCACTTATCTTGGCAGAACATTTGGCAGATAGATGAAGTTGATACATACATTGCCAGGGATAGCTCAGTGTTTGTGTGGGAGAGAAGAGATATTGGACTGCCTACCAGACTGAAGGTCTACAGAGCCTCCTTATTGACCTTCATTGTTGTATGCCTGTAAAACTTGGACACCATACCAAAGACATTCCAGGAAACTCACCTGCTTCCCTCTGAATTATCCTAGGAAGATTCTGAAAGTCACCTGGCAAGATAAGGTATGAGACACCGACGTCCCTTATTGAACTAAATTGCCAAGCATTCAATCTTTACTTTAGAGAATGCAATGCCAAAAGGCTGGCCACACTGTTCAAATCCCAAACATGTAACTTAAAGACTATTTTATGAAGAACTCACATGAGGCAAGTGTTCATATGAAGGTGAGGAAAAAAAAAAAATCAATACAAGAACATTCTCAGGGTCTCTCTGAAGGATTTTGAAATCACCTGTGTGACATGGGAGATCCTGGCACAGGTGTGCCCTCACCAAAGAAGGCACTGTCCTATGAAGTGAAGCAGAACTGCAGCAGCTCAAAAGAAACATGAGATAAACAAAGGTAGAACATCTGTTTTCCAAATGTTCGTGTGGACTACTTGTGCCTGACCTGTGGCAGAGCAGTCCAAGCTCATTCTGGTCTGATCAGCAACAGTGAGACACACAGTCCTCTGACTCCAAACACAGGGATGTAATTTTGGTCCTCTTCAAGAATGAAGGATAACAACAAAACCAACCAATTTAGTAGAGAGATATGACAAACATTTCTAGAAGAATGTTGAGACAATAATTTGATTGAATACACAACTATTTAATACATTTATTTTACCTGAAATATCTCAAAATTCGAAGATAATCCTCTTGAATTCTCTCATTAGGATTTCCAACAAATCTAACCTTCTTATTTTTCAAATCTTCATAGCCATTAAAGTAGTCATAAAGGGTACCATCAAAACCTATTGTGATAAGAGATTTTTCTTAGGACTCTTAACATGATACCATAAAAATAAATTATTTACATCATAAAATTATATGAACTCAAAGTAGTCATATTATTTGGAGATGTTCCACTCAGAAAGAAATCATTAGTATAACACCATTCACCACATGCCATAGAAGGAATAGGGTGAACATTACTTCTTATGTGATGCTATGGTAAATCACTGGTACCATTGAATTCAATCTATTATTTTAAGTCTAATTAAATTGTTTAATATATTTCAAGTTTAAGTTGTTTAATTTATTTTTAAAAATTTTATTTTCTCAATTGCACAAAGATAATTTTTAACAGTATTCCCCAAAAAATTGAGGTCCAAATACTATCTTCCCCTTCCCCCACAAACAGTTACCAATCTGATATAGGTTATACATGTACAATTATGTAAAACATTTAATGAATGTTTTAAGCTGTTTAGTGTAAGTGTTCAATGTATTCCAAGATAATCTACTAAATTTGAGTTCAGCTCCAATTCCTACCTAATCCTGTGCATGATGGTTATTAAGGAATCATTCAATATAGATAATGACTATGATAGGCTCTAACTTTAAAGAGCAAAGAGGTGGGAGTAATGAGGAAAATGAATCACTTTCTTCAATAGACAAACATGCCCAAATTAAAAGTAGTTTTCAATAAAAGTTTGAATATCAAGAAACTCAAAATAGACTTCCTCAAATCTAGTCAAAAAAGTACAAATGATTAATGAGAAATATACATAATTATGGTTAAGTGTAGTTCCTTAAATCTTGTATATATATTGCTTAAAATGAAGTAATCATTAATACTAGTTATAATTATTATCATTATCTATTTTAATGTGGAATTTGATTTTATTGAAAATAGTGTCATAGAAAATTATGGTAATTTTTAAAGATAATTATACTGAATATGAATTCAGATTACTGGGTAATGAGGTCTTAGTAAGAAACATTGCAATTGCCCACCTGAAAGCAGTTTACTCAAATCCAGAAAAATAGCAAGGAAAAAATAAAATTATTCTAATACAATCTTTGTAACTTCCTAGGCATATGATATCAAGTCACTTAACTCGACTGAGCCTTAATTTCTCCATGTATAAAAAGGAGCTCATTTGTTTTTCATTTTTGGAGAATGTCCTGACTGCTAGTAAGAAAAGGGGCCTCTTAGGAGCTACTGACTTTTATTCTTTTACTTAGTGACTTAGAATCCCCAGTCATCTCGGAGGTGATTTTGCCTCTCTTAATATCCTTACTTGGACCTAGTTAGAGGTCTTCTGGGGGATGTCTGTATTTATTAGGTAGCATTCTCTTTTGTAACATGCCATAAAATTAGCTGCAACATAAAAACAAAAGACAAATTTCTGTAAATTCTAATTACTTTGATTCTCGCAAGATTCTTGTAAATAAAGTGCTTTAGATCAAAGTGCTCAAAGTGGCAAGGATTGACAACAAGGACCCTGTGAGCTGTAAAAGGATAATGAGACAATGCTCCACTTGTCCCTCCCTACTACTTGCAAAACTATGTATTAGTAATCTAGAGTTTATGGACTTCAGTTTTGTCTTTTAAATGGACTGAATGAAACCTATGCTTCTTTCTTGCTCTAAATATCTTATTATAAAATAACTGTCAGAACCACAATGCTGTGTGCCTTAAAATGAAAAAGGGACAATTCAGTACTAGCCAAAATGAAAGAAGGACAATTTAAGAGCAGCAGCACCACTAGACACTGTGTGTGTCCACAAGCTTCTCCATACTTTACTCCACAAAGCTCATTTTCCTAAAGTGAATCTTAGGACAAAAGAGTTAGATCTATCTTTAGACAAAGTTAAAGGCACACCTAAACTTTAAAATAAAATTTAAAAATATTATTCAAAGTGTCCACTAAGCTAGACATGTACACATTAAGTTTATATCTTTACTGCTTATACCTAAGATGAAACTTAAGCTTCTCGGTAACTTTTTCTATATGTATTTCTTTACCTATGCCTAACTTTCTGATATTTATACTGGCCTAATAATCTTGTTATTTGAAAACATAGGGAAAGGAGGAGTCCTAACAAATTCTTTTTATGATACAGATATGGTGCTGATACATAAATCAGAAAGGGCCAAAACAGAAAATTATATACCAATTTCCCTAATGAATATTGATGCAAATATCTTAAGTAAAATATTAGCAGATATAATAGTATCTCATCACTACGATAATACACTATGACCAAGGAGTATTTATACCGGGAATGCAAGGCTGATTCAATATCATGAAAACTATCAGCATAATTGACTATGTCAATAACCAACCTAAGAGATATATGATTACATCAGTAGATGCAGAAAAAACATTTCACAAAATACACCTATCCACACTAGAGAACATAGGAATTAATGGAGTTTTCCTTAAAATAATTAAGTAGTATCTATCTAAAACCATTAGTAAGCACTGTATACAATGGGGATAAATTATAAGCATTTTCAATAAGATCAGAGTTGCCCACTGTCACCACTACTATTCAATGTTATAATAGAAATGTTAGTTTTAATATTAAAGAGAAGAAAAACAAATTGAAGGAATTAAGAAGGTAATGAGAAAACAAAAGCATCACTCTCTGCAGATGATTTGATAGTATACTCACAGAATCCTAGAAAACTAATCAGAGAACTACTAGAAACAGTTAACAACTTTAGCAAAGTTGTAGGATATGAAATAAACTTAAATAAATCATTGGCATCTCTATATGTTACCAACAAAGTCCAGCAGTAAGAGATAGAAAGAGACATCCCATTTAAAGTAACTGTAGATAAAATAAAATATTTGGAGTCTACCTGCCAAGACAGAGCCAGGAATTATATGAGCACAATGACAAAACACTTTTCACACAAATAAAGTTAGCTCTAAACAACTGGAAGAATATCAAATATTCATAGGTAGGCCAAGCTAATATAATAAAAATGATAATTCTACCTAAATTAATTTACTTATTCAATGCCATACCAATCAAACTGTCAAGAAATTTCTTTATAAAGCTAGAAAATATAATAACAAAATTCATTTGGAAGAACAAAAGATCAAGAATTTCAAGGGAATTAATGGGAAAAAAATGCAAAGGAAGATGGCCCAGCTGTACCAGACTAACACTGTTTTATAAAGCAGAGAACATCGGAAGCACTTGGTACAGGCTAAGAAACAGAATAGTGGATTAGTGGAATAGATCAGATTCACAAAGTACAATAGCTAATGACTATAGTAATCTAGTGTTTGACAAACCCAGACTCCAGATTCTGGAATAAGAACTCATTGACAAAAATTGCTGAGAAAACTGAAAAATAATATGGCAGAAACTAGGCATTGATCCACGCCTAACACCCCATACTAAGATAAAAATGACATAAAGGGTGATAGTATAAGGAAATTAGGAGAACAAGGGATCATCTTCCTCTCAGATCTGTGGAGATAATTTTTGACCAAAGAAAAACTAGAGAACAATATGAAATGAAAAGTGGATAATTTTGAGTACAATTAAAGTTTCTGTACAAACAAAACAAAAAATAGCCAAGATTAGAAGGGAAGCAGAAAACTAGGAGTGGTGTATGTGTCTGTGGCAGGGGAAGAGGGGGAGAGAAATTTACATCCAGTGTTTCTGATAAAAGCATCATTTCTAAATTATATAGAGAACTGACTCAAATTTATAAGTCACTCATCAATTGATAAATTGTCGAAGGATATGGACAATTTTCAAATGAAGAAATTAAACCCATTTCTAGTCATATGAAAAAAATACTCTAAATCACTAGAGAGAAATGCAAAGTAAGACAACTCTGAAGTGCCATTTAACACCTCTCAGACTGGCTAAGATGACAGGAAAAGATGATAAATGTTGGAGGGAACGTGGGAAAACTGGAGTATCAATACATTGTTGGTGGAGTTATGAACTAATCCGATTATTCTGGAGAGCAATTTGGAACTCAAAAAGTTATCAAACTGTGCATACCCTTTGATCCAGCAGTGTCTCTAGTGGGCCTGCATTCCAAAGAGATCATAAAAAAGGCAAAGTAGTACCCCTTTTTGTGATGGCAAGGAACTGGAAACTGAATGGGATGCTGGAGAATGGCTGAATAAGTTATGCTATATGAATGTCATGAAATATTACTGTTCTATAAGAAATGATCAGCAGAATGATTTCAGACTTAATGAAACTGATGCTAAGTGAGTAGAATTGCTGTACACAGCAACAAGATTATGTGATGATCAACTGTGATAGATTTGGCTGTTTTCAACAATGAAGTGATTTAAGGTAATTTCAAAAGACTTGTGATAGAAAGAGCCATCTACATCCAGAGTGTACCATGTATACTGAATGTTGATCACAGCATAGTATTTTCATCTTATTGTTTGCTTGTTTTTTTTTCCTCTCTTTTGAGCTGATTTTTCATACATAATATGATAAATGTGAAAATGTTTAACTTACATTGGAGTACATGCTGTCTAGAAGAGGGAGAAAGAAAATCTGCAACACAAGTTTTGCTATGATGAATGATGAAAACTATCTTTGCATGTATTTTGAAAAATAAAAGTTATCATTATTAACAATAACCTTGGGCAATCCACTTAACTTCTCATTGCCCCCAGACAACCCTGCAAGTCTGGAAATTGTAGAAACAATGCTGGAACACTTGAATAAATGGAGCTTCCTAGATGACCTAAGGGGGAGACCTCTATTTATATAATTCTAGCAGCATTACCAACAGCTACAGACTAATAACTACTGATTATTGATAACCTAGAAGTACAGACTACAGATTTTCTTACTGTGATTGTTGGGTATTCTGCCTCCACTTATCTATATACATTCCACCTCACCTGACAGACTGGAAGCTCCTGGAGAGCAGAACTGTTTGAAATTCTGTTGTCACTGCCTGACTGTGAGTCTCCTGCATTACCTAAAAACATCGAGTTGATGGTGAGATCTCTGCGCTCAGCGTCTTTCTGCCAGTCAGTTGTGAATTCCACTTCTGCATGCCTTCCATCTGTAATGACATCAATCCTTAGTGTCGTGATCTCAAAATTTTCTTCATGAAGCTGCAACAAATATGAATACAAACAGGAAGCTGAATGTAAAAATATAAAACAAAACAGCTTTTAAATGAAGCAATGACTTTGCTCATACAGCCTTATTATTATTACACTTTTTCTCTAATCTTTTTAGCACGCCTCACCACCACCCTCCATCAGCTGTCTCCATGCCTCTAATTCTCCCCAGGGCTGGAGGCCTTCCCTTCTAAAAATCCCCCTAGTCTCCTTCAAAGCTCAGCTCAACCATCACGCTTGGAAAGGTTTCCTTATCTCCCTGACTGTTATTTCCTCCTTCTTCAAATAACTGTTCAGTCAGGTCAGACTTTTTGTAACCCTGTGGCCCATAGAAGGCCAATACTGTCCATGGGATTTTCCTGACAAGATTTAAGAGTGGTTTGCCATTTTCTTTTCAGGGATTAAGGGGTTACAAAACTAGTAAATGTCTGAAGCTGGATTAAAATTCAGGTCTTTCCACAACATAACATATCCATGCTTTCTGTTAATGTTTGCTTGTATTTTTTTTTTTCTTCTCAGGTTATTTTTATCTTCTTTCTACATCCGATTTTTCCTGTGCAACAAGATAACTGTATAAATATGTAAACATATATTGGATTTAACATATACTTTAACATATTTAACATGTATGGTACTACCTGCCATCTAGGGGAGGGGGTAGAGGGAAGGAGGGGAAAAGTTGGAACAGAAGGTTTTGCAAGAGTCAATGTTGAAAAATTACCCATGCATATGTTTTGTATATAAAAAGCTATAATAAAAAAATAAAAATTAAAAAAAAAAAAATTCAGGTCTTTCTAACACCAAGCCCAGCGCTGTGACCTAGATGCCTCAATTGCCTTTTATTTATTTTATATGATGTATGTACACACCTATGAATGTGTGTATTTCAACTATGTACATGTCTTCTGATAGGATGCAAACTGCATGAGAACAGGGACTATTTATTTGTGCTTAGGTATCCCTCGTACTTAGTAGGCTCCTTTAAAAATACTTGTTGAGTGAGGGGAGGGCAGCTAAACAGCCCAATCAATAGAGCCCTGGAATCAGGAAGACCTGAGTTCTCAGTTACTTACCATTCACTTAACTGTGACTCCGGGCAAGTTAACCCAAATTGCTTCACTGAATAAATAAATACCTGTTGGCTAGGAGATCTATGAGTCCTGAAAATCTGACACATGCCTGCATGCTAAATAAACTCTCTGGTAGAGATTACACATTTTAAAACACAAAACTCAATGCCACAAACATTAATGCTGCCAATTCAATAATTTGTTAACTATTGTGATATCAACAATGAACCTGACACAAAGTGGGTTTATAAAAGATGAACTCATATGATTCCTCACCCATGAGGCTTTCTGGGATGTCCCATCTAATTACTACCTGCTTCTTCCTCTTGGGACTCACCAAGCAAGTTGTTTTATACCTTCTTAGGCTTGTCACTGTAACACAAAGGCAATCCATGCCATCTACTCATTTATCTTATTCCATTCAAATTTATTAAGTATCAAAGACCCTGGGATAATCTGGATCACATAAATCTTCCTCCATCCAAGTGTTTACAAATTGGTTTAGTATTTTAAACTCTAATGAAGCCCAACTTCAAGATGGACAAGCATTTCCCAAATGCTCATGTGCTGGAAGAATGGCTGTTTCAATCTTGGAGAATCTTTTCTGAAATCTTTACAGTTGAAGAAATTTATCACCAAGTGCTCATTCAACTTACTAGTGAAGTGCCTTGGTTAGTTCACTGATGATAGATATTGCCAGGCTTGTACTTAAAGCCTTTCCACCTTGATAAGAGCTCTTCACATCAAAATAAGACACCAGAATGGGACTTAAGTAGGGGAGTTTGTGCAGAATTGAACACAAAATCAGTTTTAAGCAATGAAAAAAAAAATTTCTCATCCTACCTCTAATGGACATTCAATATAGCCAAAAATTTTCCAATGATGACATTGTTAGGATTTCCCCCCCCCCTCTAATTTCCATACAAATATGTCCAAATATCAAAAGCTGGTTCCCTGAAAACACCATAAATGAAAAATTGATACAAATTAGTTCTCATAGTAATGTTACAAATGAGCAATATAATCCCAGATTGAGGAAGGAAAGACTGAGGACATAAGACTCAATTTAAAAAAACCTTGTTCAACTGAACTGAAGCTGGGGGGTGGGGGGGAGGGGGAACCAAAGCCCAACTCAACTGAGGCTAAGCTGGTCTAAACCAGCAATCCTCAAAATGTGGTGTGGAGAATTCTGAGGTCTCTGAAACATTTTCAAAGGTTCTACAAATTCAACACTTGTTTTATTTCTAATATGGGTCAATATCTATAAATATATTCCACTTAAAAACTCTGGACAGATCCAACAATTTTAATAGTATCAAGATGCTGGGAACAAAAGTTTGAGAACCATAGTTCCAAACAAATAATAGATAGCATCATGCTGGGACTCTGACATTTAAATACAAAAGGAGGATAATACTGTTACATACTATCAGTCAGAGCAATGGAAATGGAAAAGGGCAGTATTTCTCTTACAAAGGTTTTCCTGTTTTGAAAACAAAGAAAATATGGTACAGCTATCAATCATAAAAAACTAACCAAATAGTCACTTACTCTGGCAGTAATTGTTCCATGTTTTTCTCCTTTGTTATTGATAAGACGAATTCCAGCAGCCTGGAACATCTCTTTCATTTGAGCTGGAGTAGCAGTGGTAGCAAAGTCCACATCTTGCGGTTTTGTTCCATTTAATAAATCTCGAACAGCTCCTCCTGCTATTCTTAATTCATAATTTTCTTTACTGAATAACTCTAGAAGGAAAACATAAGAAAACTAATTTGTTTTCCTTATAAATAAGTTTCATGACAGCATTCTATTATGGTAAAACCTTATAATGAAATTATGGAGGAAAGTAATTTAAAAATAGTCTAAATTCCAAAATACACATTGATAAGAATGACAATATATTAGCAAGAAAGGTACCAGGAAATAGCAGAAGTAAAACCAAATTATATTTTCAATCAAATAGGTTAATTTTTATCTCTTTTTAAGTTAAAAAACAAAACAAAAAAAAAAAAAAAAAACACTCTTAATGTAAACTTTCAAGGGAACATTTTTCATAAATAGATGGTAACAGGCCATTATTATATCT
The DNA here is from genome assembly GCF_048593235.1 of Sminthopsis crassicaudata. Taxonomy (NCBI): domain Eukaryota; kingdom Metazoa; phylum Chordata; class Mammalia; order Dasyuromorphia; family Dasyuridae; genus Sminthopsis; species Sminthopsis crassicaudata. The sequence goes on from NC_133617.1 coordinate 714,032,798, forward strand.
AAGTTTTCTCTTTTAAATATCAATACAAGGATATTGAAGTTTCATTCCATAAATATAATTTATAGAATTCAAGAATAAAGGAAAAGCATTCAGAAACATGTTCACTGATATTTTTAAGTCTCGGGGAAGAATTTAAGCAACAAAATTTACCTATTCATCTGGTCCTGAAGTGATAACCACTGTTTTTTTGTTTGTTTGTTTGTTTAAAAAACTTTTGTTTTTCTTTCTTTGGATTAATTCATTATAAACTGAGAAACTCAATTTATGTTTTGGAACTTAAAATTCACTTTACTCCAACTATTCTAGAGAGAAATTTGGAACTATGTTCAAAGGCTATTAAACTGTGCATACCCTTTGATTCATCTGTGTCTCTACTAAGCCTATATCCCAAAAGATCATAAAGAAGGGAAAAAGACCCACATGTGCAAAATTATTTGTGGCAGTCCTTTTTTGTAATGGCGAAGAATTGGAAAGTAAGTGGCTGCCCATCAGTTGAGGAATGTTGAATAAGTTATAGTATATGACTGTTATGGAATATTCTTGTTCCATAAGAAATAATCAGCAGGATGATTTCAGAGACTTACATGAATTGATGCTAAGTGAAATCAGGAGAACACTACACAACAACAATAAGACTATGTGATGATTGATTACCTGTGATAGCTTTGGCTCTTTTCAACAGTGTGATAATTCAGGCCAATTCCAATAGACTGTGATGGAAAGAGCCATCTGCATCTAGAGAGAGGGCTTTGGGGACTAAATGTAGATCACAACATAGTATTTTCACTTTTGTTGTTATTTTTGGCTTGCTTTTTTTTTCCTCTCCCTCATTTTTTTCCCCCTTTTGACCTGATCTTTCTTGTGCAGCATGATAAATGTGCACATGTTTAACCTATATTGGATTCCTTGCTATCTAGGAGAGGGCAAAGAGCGAAGGAAAGCAGAAAAATTTGGAATACAGATTTTTGCAAAGATGAATGTGAAAACTATCTTTGCATATATTTTGAAAAACAAAAAGCTACCATTAAATTCACCTTAGTTTTTGAGTAAGATAAAGAATTACTAAGTACAAAAGGGCAAAAGCCAGTATCTCATGCTGAACTTGCTAAAACAAAAGGCAGGTGATATTAAAAGTTACATATCAAATTAATTACAGCAGAGAGTCGACCTACTTCAAGGTAACCTGTTCAGAGATCGGATGTGGTCATGTATAAGTTACTTCAAATAAAAATATAAGGAAACTAATTATTAGAATGTAAGATCTTGAAGGACAGTAGCTATTTTTCACAGTTTTCAACAATGTTCAGAACTTTATAATGGACATTACATATAGTAAATACTTAATAGTTGTTGGAATGGGACAGCGAAAGGAATCTTAATCTGAAGTCTGTTAACTTTAAAAATTCATATAATCATAACTTTTTCAACATAATTCGTTTCCTTTGTAATCATGTGTTTTCTTTTTTCGTTTTATAATATGTTATTTTGAGAAGAAGTTTGTGGACTTTACCAGACTACTAAAGGTACCACAAAAATGGTGAAGAGGTTCTATTTCAGGGCTTTTAAAATGATATCTTCTCATTAACCCCCAAATTTCATAAGAGCATTTTTAGTGGCAGCAAAAATCTGACAACAAAGTAACTGCTCATTAATGGAAAAATGACTGGAAAATGGTCATGTAAGTCTCTGAAATCATCCTGCTGATCATTTCTTATAGAACAAGAATATTCCATAACAGTCATATACTATAACTTATTCAACATTCCTCAACTGATGGGCAGCCACTCACTTTCCAATTCCTCGCCATTACAAAAAAGGACTGCCACAAATAATTTTGCACATGTGGGTCTTTTTCCCTTCTTTATGATCTTTTGGGATATAGGCTTAGTAGAGACACAGATGAATCAAAGGGTATGCACAGTTTAATAGTCTTTGAACATAGTTCCAAATTTCTCTCTAGAATAGTTGGAGTAAGGTGAATTTTTTAAGTTCCAAAACATAAATTGAGTTTCTCAGTTTATAATGAATTAATCCAAAGGAAGATTTAAAAAAAAAAAAAAAAAAAAAAAAAAAAAAAAAAAAAAAAAAACATATCCTGCATTGTAAGAAACGATTAGAAAGAATTTTGTTCAAAATTTGGGTAGAAAAGGGAGAAAGGATCATGGGACCACAGTTAGAGATGGAAGACACCATTCAGACCATCTTGTCTAAGTCTCTCATTTTACAGATGATAAAATCCAAGCCCAAAAGGTGATTTGTCTAAATTCACACAAGCAGTGATTTGAAAATAAAGGTAATAAAAACAACAACAACAAAAAGACAATAAGATCTTTTGAAATACTATTTAAAATTGTGGTATTTCATTCTTAAAAGAAGGTTGGAAAAAGAATAAAGTAAAGAAGGTAAGAACAATTCAACTCAGAGTTCTAGAACTTCTGGTTGGTTCATTTTGTCGCTGAATAAAAAGCCCTAAGAGAGACACTGTATTTACAGCTCACTTTATGACAATCTATCGGACCTTTACAAACCATTGTCAGACCAGTTATAATTCATCTTAAATATGTAACTCACAAAACTTAAAACCATTAAGTTTCATGCTCATTTTCAATCCCCCCCAGGATATGCTAAGTTAGCCATTTAGACCTATCTCTTTACCTGTCAGGTTCTTCAATCCTTCTGTAAAAAGGGACTGAAATTCTGGTGACTCCACTTTCATTGTGAATAGAAACTTCTTCAAAAGGAAGACTCTACTTCGATTGCAGGAGAGCAGCTGTCTATGCCCCAAGAACAGATTCCTCAGCATCTGGAGCAAAGAAATGCCGAGGTGCTAAATCCACGACAGGTTAGGCTGGCAGAGTTTTATCTAGATATACACAACTACTGAATGCTTTAACCAGGAAGGAAAATGGAGGAAAGGACGTCATTATCTTTGCCAAGAATATTCCAAATGGGGTCACAAAGAACTCGACACAACTGAAATATGAGTGAACAGATTGGGGGCAATTTTAAAGCAAAAACATGCTCATTTCCTAGGCTTTCCTTTTACACTTTACTACACTTTTCTTCACTAAGTTAATTCACAGGTTTTGGGCGCAATATCCCTAAAAGCAACACTGACAAAATAAAGGGGACGGTTGGGCGAAGGAAAATCCCCCAGAACGGATGCATCTAAAGGAACGTTAGTTTTGGAAGATTTGCCAAGCACTTCACAAATAACCTCCAACCTCCCTGAAAGAGAGGTGCCCGTTTTACAGAAGAGGAAATCGAGGTAGGCAGCGATTGGGTGACTTTCTCCAGGATCAGAATGCAGCAGTAAAGGCAGAGGGGATCTACTCCTACAGCAGCCAGCATGGGTCAAACTCCGGAGCCGGGACGGGTGCGCATGCGCAGCAAGGCACCTCGCGTGCCCAGAGGTTTGGGGTCTCCTCAGAAATCACTGCTTTCCCCTCCTGACTCTCCGTTACCCTGCAAGGAACGCGTTCTCCGACCTGTCCAGTAGCTGCTCTCCCTCCCGATGAGGACGCGACGGTAATGGCCCGTCCCCAGGACCAGCGCGCTTCCTCAGCTCCTCCTGGGCCGCCAGCTTTCACGAGCAGTTATTTCACCGAGGTGCTCGGGGCCGGCGTGAGGAAGCGCCACCGGGGACTACGCGAGCCCGGCGGGGACTGCGCGAGCTCGGCACGTGCGGCGCGGCTGCTTACCTGGTCAGCAGCAACCAAACTCGTCGCCGCTCGCTGACACACTCACTTCCGGGAGCGCGGACGCTGACGTTTGTGGAAGTAGCGGCGACGTCGTCGTCCTTGACAACAGGCGCGGCGGCCCCACGTGATGAGGAAACTGGCTTTCGGACCAGTCCGATCTCTGCGAACGTGGTCTTTAAGCAGAGTCGGATCCAGCGCTGGGGATGAGGTTCAAATCCACCCGCGGGCCCTTCCCAGCCCCGTGACCGTGGGCGGGACGCTGAAACTCTATTGGCCTGTTTCCTCCACTGTAAAATGGGAGGAAGAAGAATAGCATCCATCTCCCAAAGCTGTGAAGATCAAATGAAAACCTATTTACAAAGAGTTTTGCAAATCTTCAAAAGCTACAAAAATGCAATCAATATTATTTCTAATGCTACCGCACTATCAGGAAGGAACACATGGAGAAGGAAAGACTCGGACTTCTTTAGATAGCTCGTCCACCTCAATGCAGGGGTCCTCAAACTACGCCCGGGCCACATGCGGCCGCTGATGACGTTTGTGAGGCGCGCCGGGGTTATGGCAAATGGGCTTTTGTTGTTACTCCAGTCCGGCCCCCCACAGTCTGAGGGACTGTGAGCTGGCCCCTGTTTAAAAAGGCTGAGGATCACTGACGGGGGTCACTAAATAGTACGTAAGGATCTCTGTGGCTGAATACGGATTAGAAAAACCACATATTAACATTAACTATGTTCCATAGTATTTTAAATTTTTATTTTCCTTGATATTTCTCAATTAATTTTAACCTGATTCAGGCTAACGGCAGGAATTTTGCAGGCCACAAGCTCGTGTTTGATACCTCAATTTTTTTTTTTTTTTTTTTTTTTTTTGCTGAGGCAATTGGGGTTAAGTGATCATATTTGAACTCAGGTCCTCCTGACTTCAGGGCTGGTGCTCTAACCAGTGCGCCCCCTAGCTGCCCCAATACCTCAATCCCTCCTAGAGTTATCATGAGGATAAAATGACAATAATTGTACAGCATTTAGCACAGTGTCTGTCACTTTTTTGTTGTCCCTTGTTGAAGAGGATCATGACATCAGGGAGGTGACAAATATTAACTATTATTATTATTAATCCTTGTAATGAGGAAATAGGGATAAAGACATTAAAGAGCTTGACCAAAATCACAACTGTGGGAATACAATGAATTTTGAACTATTGCTTTAAATTATTTTTTTATTATTTGCCCACTACCTGTGTCCAGTTCTTTCAAAAACGCATTCCAGGGAGTTGATGAATAATAAAGTGTCTCCTGCAAACCAAACCCTGGGCGCTTTTATCAGCTGACAGAATGTCAGCTCCCCCATTTTTCTGCCCCAATCCTCAGGGATGCTTATTGTTGATGACATCCTAGATTAAATCAAGTCAGTCATGGATAATTGAGAGTTGAATGTGGTCTGTAATTCCAAGCAACTTTAATTCTTCTCCTGGCTGGGCGCATGATTATTCTTTAATAAAAATAACTGATCAACCAAATCTGGTTAATTCCAAGTCTGTCACGTTGCTTCGTCCTTTGCATTTCACATTAATGAAATTTTACTGTAACTATATTTGGCAGCCTAAAGAATTAAATGGGGTAGTTGTTGCTATTTTCTGATGATTTCTAGCAGCGTTGTGAAAACCTTATAAGAAATACCTCAATGTTGTGAAATTATCCATGCATATATCTGGTAAAATAAAAACTATTAAAATAAATAAAAAAAAAAAAAAAGCCCTCAAGAACTAAACAAAAGTATGGGGCCTGAGAACTTGTGTAGCAAAGCCCTAATTAATAGCTGCTAAAATACTAGTAGCCATTTGGTTATAAAACACAAACCACAGGATATTTTCTGGTAATTACTTTTTTTACCCAGATCTTACATTTAAGTCATTTGTCTTTACTTTTAGAACATATGAAGTCCCTTTTCATCCTCAGTCATTCTTCTCTGTATGTCTGTATATTCATTTGAATATAAAGATGCATGGGCAAGAAAAGCATGGGATGAATTAATCTTCACTGCCAAAGGCTCAGTAGAAGCAATTATTCTAACCCTTCTCTTGATGCAAATTTGGCTAGTTGTTTTTCTTTAAAAAGTATTGAGATATTCCTTAAGATTTGACTCAAAGGTCTACACTGAGTTCAGTTTTTCATCGGCCAAATACAAAGTAGCCACCAGGAGCTTTGGGGGGTGCTTTGATGCTTGACCTAAGAAAAAGGTCCTTACAGGTTAAGGAAAACAAGAGTTCATTCGTGGAGTCACCAGTGTCTCTCCATATTGAAAATCCTTTTCTTGAAACATTTAAGTAAATCTCTTTCTTTTTTTTTAGAAGTTAGGGTAGTTTTTCTTAACTATATGAATCCTTTTGTTCCAGTGTCAAAACCTAAACTACCAAGGCAGTGGCTTGAGTCGGGCCTAATCTAGAAAAATTGCTTTAGTTTTAGGAGTTTACAACATAAGGAGCTTATTGCAGTAGGAGATAGACAGGGCTAAAGAAATTGGTGGAGGGTGGGGAGTTGGGCCTTTTTGGTGATGCTTCTAGAAATGGTTCATTGCCATTAAGAGTGATAGTAGGGACCCCAACAGAGAGATATAAATTTAGGCATATCTTTGGAGTTTTAGGATGTTACAAGCAAATGTGATAAAGTTTTTCATTTTGCTTTAAAATCTGAATTTGAAGAGAAAGAACCATGGAGAATAAATATGGATCCAAGCATAGTGTTTTCCCTTTTTTTTTTTTTTTTTTTTTCTCCTTTTGGTCCAATTTTTCATATACAACATGGCACATAGGGAACTATGTCTAAAAGGACTGTACATATTTAACCTCTATCAGATTGCTTGCTGTTTTGTGAAGGAGGGGGAAAGAAAAATCTGGAACACAAAGTCTCACAAAAATAAATGCTGAAAATTATCTTTATATGGATTTGGAAAAATAAAATACTCGAATTCGGAATTTGAGAGACCAACTGTAATTTTGCCAATACAGATTTAAAATTTATTTTTATTTTTTATATTTTTTTGATGCAAGCCATAGGGGGAACCACTTGAACGGACAGTTCTTCCCAGGAGCCCAAAGACATTTCTGAACTTGGGGATATGGACATGTAATATACTAATTTCACCTTAGTTAAATTAGGACAGTCAGGATGCAGCATTAGTCCCCCTTGTTCATGTACTATGAATTATAATTCTCCCTCTGGAGTTTCCAGTGAGATGCCTCTGAAGAGCACCAGAACTCAGGCCCCAGATTTTTTTCCAAGCCTCCTGCTTGTACGTGAGAAAAAGAGTCCATATACTGGACTAGAGGAGTTTGTGAGTCTGGAGATTCTTGTGTTTTTGTTTTCTTTGCTCCAAGCACAGGAAGTCAAACTCTAACAGGAGCAGCATCTGAAGTATTGCTGCCAAACACAGGAGGGCAGTGGCTGCTGTGACAAACATTTTTATACATTGTGAGTCCTTTCCCTTTTCTATGATGTGTTTGGGATATAGATCTAACAGTGCTGGATCAAAGGATATGCACAATTTGATAACTGCTTAGCTCCAAACTGCTCTAGGGAATAGTTGGGTCCTGTTCACAACTCAATTAAACAGATCATAAGTATCCCAGTTTCTCACATTCCCTCCAGCATTTGTCATTTTCCTTTTCTGTTATGTTAACCAATCTGATAGGCATAAACTGTGTTTTTTTTTTTAAGTTGTTTTAATTCCCATTTCTCTAATTAATGTTTTAGCGCATTTTTTCCTGTGATGATTGATAGATTTGATTTCTTCTGAAAACTGACTTTTTACATTGTTTTGTCACTTATCAACCTGGGAATGGCTCTTAGTTTTATAAATTTGGCTCAATTCTCTACATACTTGAGAAACAGAGAAATTTGTTGCAAAAAAAATTTCCCCGGTTTTCTGTTTTTCTTTTAATTTTTGTTGAATTGAATTTGTTTGCACAAAAGCTTTTTAATGTCATGTAATCAAAATTAACTATTTTTCCTTCTATAATTCTCCCTTATCTCTTGTTTGGTCTTATGATTTCTAGTATTTTTTAATAGGAGTGAATGTTGTATATAGTTAAAGCTTTTTCTGTATCTGTTCATATAATCATATGATTTTTTGTTGTTTTTGTTTTTGATGTAATTTGAATCAGCTTAGATGTGAATGAAGTTCAAGCCTTGCTTATTCCCTTTCCCTCACTTGTCCTAATTTCCCTTTCACTACAAAAGTTCTTCCTTGTAAATCTCTTTTCTTTAAGATAATTTCTCCATTCTTCATCTTTTCCGCCTTACCCAAAGGAACATTTCTTTCTTACTTATCTTTTTTTTTTTTTTAACATCATCTCAGCATAATTGACTTATTCTCATATCCTCTATGTGGAACCATCCTAACTGTCCTAATAATAATAAAGTTCTTAGAAGATACATGTATCATCTTCCCATATAGAATTTAATTTTTTGAAGTCCCTTATGATTTCTCATTCATATTTCCCTTTTTATGTTTCTTTTGAGTCTTGTTTTTGAAAGTCAAATTTTGTATTCAGTTCTGTTCTTTTTATGAGGAATTTATTTTAAAAAAATTTATTTTCTTAAATATTTATTATTTTCCCCCTTGATTAATTATATACTGATTAGGTTGTTCTTGGTTGCAATTCAAGATCTTTTGCCTTCTGGAATATCATATTCCAAGCCCTCCTTTAATGTGGTAGCTGCTAAATCTTGTGTGATTTGCACTGACTCCATAGTATTTGAATGATTTTCTTGCTGCTTGAAGTATTTTCTCTTTGACCTGGGAGCTCTGGAATTTGGCTCTAATATTCCTAAGAGTTTTCATTTTGTGATCTTTTCAGGAGGTGATTGATATATTCTTTTAATTTATCCTCTGGTTCTAGGATATTGGGAAAGTTTTCTTCGATAATTTCTTGAAATATGTTAGTTATATAGGCTCTTTTTTATTGTGGTTTTGAGGTAGTCCAATAATTCTTAAATAATCTCTCCTATTTTCCAAATCAATTGTTTTTCCCCTAAGATAAGAATAATAAAAAAAGAAAGAAAATGAATTTCATTTTGTTTTAGTGTTTGATATTTCATAGAATTTTAGCTTCCATTTGTCCAGTTCTAATTTTTAAGGAATTACTTTCTTCAATGAACTTTTGTATCTCTTTTTCATTTAACCAAATTTGTTTTTTAAAGTGTTATTTTTGTCAGTATTTTTGGGCCTTTTTTTTTTTTTTTTTACCAAGCTATTAATTGTCTTTTCATAATTTTCTTCCTTTGTTTTCATTTCTTTACCTCATTTTCCCTCTATCACTTTTACTTATTCTTTGGTTGTAACCCTAGCTCATTTAATTATGGAAGTCATTTTTACATTTCCAGTAATTTTTGTTAGATTTATGATGTTTAGTTCACATTTTTCTTTGAGCTTTTGCTTGTCACTCGTTTGATTCCATTGTCCTCTTTTGAGTTGATGTTTTGATTATCCTTGTCACCATATTAGATTTTTATAATCAGGTTCTTTTTTGCTGTTATTTGCTTATTTTTTCCCACCCCATTTCTTGATTTGGAACTTTATGTTAATTTTGATCTTTTTTATTTTTATTTTTTTGCCAACTTGAGGAAAGGAAGAAGTTTTAGGCTTTTTTGCATTGCTGTTTTCAGAGGTAGTTATGAGGTTTGGGAAGTTTTTGGTGCCTCGATGATGGTGTGTGTGGGACAGGTCAGGTACAAGACTCCCTTCCCGAATTAACTAATCAGAGACATCATCAGGTACAAAGAGAAAGCATTTATTTAATCCCTGCAGATAGAGGCCCAGACACACCTGGGAGCCATCCTAACTCTCACTATGTGCTCCTGGAACCTGGCCAGTTTTTGACTTGCCCAGGGTTTAAAAGCAAAAGCCTTTTCATTGGTTAGACTAAAAAGACATAACCATCCTTGAGCAATGGTCACCAATGCTGGCTGTCTCCCACAGGTCATGTCACTTCCTGCAACTTCCTCTTTCCCAGTTTCAAAGTTCATCTCTCCAGAAATCAAATGACCTCCCAAGGTCCCAGTTCTGGAAACAGATCATGTGACAATGCTGAGAAATACTTCATCCAATCAGTTCCAGTCAGTCCCCCCCTCTTTTTCTTCAGTTTGAAGATTTCTCCTCCAATATATACATCCCACCTCAAGCAGTCCAGACCCAGATTCTTGGGGACAAAGGGACAAAGGTCTCATCTTCTGGAGCTGCTTCAGGCTGACCAGGAGCTTAGAGCTGACTTTGCCCAGTGGGGTCTGGACTGAAAAGGGGAGAGGAGTGAATTGTAGGTGGGGTGTGCAGCAGCAGCAGCAGCAACAGCATTCTAGTGCTGAATGTTAGAATCAGACCCAGTAGTTGGAATTTCATGGCTCAGAGTCTGGAAGAAACAACTCTCACAAGTATATAAAAATGCAAGGACTAAATATGAGCAAAAGGTAAAGAATAAACAAAGTAGAGTTAATAAAGAGGTTACTAAGCATGGTAACCAGGAAACCCACCCAGAAGGTTGGGGGGGAGATGAGGCTATCAAAAATGCCTCTCATCCTAACAGCTTTCCTAGGATAGATACCAAACAATGTTTTTCCCAAATTCTTGTTTTTGTTTCCTCAAAGGAGCAGGTGCAATGGGTAGAACATGTGCCCTTCAGTGAGTGTGATCTCTCCCAGCAAAATACTCTTAAGCCTTACAAGGGAAGATTTTTATCCAATTAGTACAGGTGTTAACAAAACAAAGCAGTTGAAGTTCCTGCCAGGGGCACAAGCAGCTCCTTTTCAGAATTTACTTACCTGAGAGCTATATGAGGGAAAGCAGGAGTCAGGGAATTAAAGTTGCCATAGTCAGGGGCAAAGTTATCATTGCAACATGGGCAGGTGATCTGTAAGCCTGCTTCCCTTTACCTGGAGTGAATTCCCCTTCATTTAACAACAGAAACCTCTCTAGGTCCATGGATAGCTGGCAGTAATCATTTTCTCTGCATACTTAATGGGGAATTGTTTGGATGTCAAACATTCTCTTTCCATATAGCCCCTCACCATCATGCAAACCATGAAAAACCTCATTTGAAGACAGTATAGATCTTTGATAAATAAGTCAGGGTTCTAAGATTGGGGTTCCAGAAACCCCAAGAATCTAGCTCCACCTTCCATCAACATAAAGTGTAAAAGTCTCTAGGCAGATTAGTTTAACTTTTAGGGTCCTAAAAAAACTTTAGCCTAATCAGGGCATGATGAGATTGCCTGCTTTCTCTCAAAGAACAAAAGACAAAGTGAGAATAGCCCCAAGTACTTGGGCAAAGTAAGCCTTTAGATAAAGAAACTCTACCCCTAGGAAGTAAAAGAGTTAAAGATATAATAACAGCAACCAAAAAAGTCCTCCAGGGCTGGGCTGCAAATTAAAATACTTGCATTGTGTTTTATATCTTCCACCAACCACTTGCTCTGATTACAGACATTTGCTATAAGAGGAAAAATCAGGGACATGATTTATTTAAGGCAGTTTAATTTCGGTAACTGTCCTAATTTTTAACCGTTCCATCTTAAACCAGAATCAGGAATTATAAGGTGGATTCTCATTCAAAAGAACACCACTGGGAAATTGAGTCAGAAGGATCCTATCTTCAGTTGAGACTAAGATCATCTTCCTAATTCATTCCTAAACTGAGTACCTTGTGGCATATTCCTTTCAGATGGTAGGTTACTAGTTTGATGAGCTATCCAGACAGTCATACCTGAATTTAAAACTCCCAATAAATATCAGCTTCAGTCCCAAAAGATTTTATCTCCTACAGCAATTATCATTAATCAAAGCTTCAGATGAATCTAGTTCTCAAGGATCACAGTAAGAAAGACATTCATCCTAGAAAGTTCACAGCTTACATCTTTCATATCTAAGTAAATGATTCTAAGTTCAACATTACACAGATCATTTTGCTTTTAAAATACCAATACAGAGAAGAATTCTAAATTGCATATTGTCTATCCTGTTTCCACATAAAAGAAACTTTCAAATTTAACATTAATGCTCTCTTCATTATAAAAAAAAAAAATTTAAACTTTTGGAAATAACCCTATCAAATTATCAGATCAGATTAAAATTCTGCTCTAGGTTTTTTTTATCATATTCCTTAAACAAGAAGACTATTATGCACTTAAACATTAAATAATTTGCTGATGACAGATGGGATATCTTACTAGAAATAAATTGCTTTCAAAAAACTTACAGTTCCAACAAACTTCTTAGAGCAGCTATAGACTTGAAAAATAAAAATAAAACATTCAGTAATTAACACCATATAAATGTAGGCTGTTCCTTTAAACAATAGAAGCAATTAATGTTTGAACCAACAAGGAGCTGTAGTTTTTACCAAAAAACTTTCCATGTGGTTGCCCTTCCCTCCATTCCATCATGCTTCCTGACCCCAACTTCTCACAACTAGTCTTTTAGGGTGTCATTTCCCCCAGGATCCAATCTGCCACCTAAAGATAAGCCCCAACCTCATAGGGTTTCTCCTTTCCCATGGCAAATGACAAATTCACTAGGGGTTTGTGCCTTTTTGTTCCCTATTTTTGGAAAGCAATTTTCCTCTCTCTTCCTCCTCTCACACCATCTCTTCCTGTCCCATCTCTGTCTTTCTCCTCCCAATGCCTACTTGCTCAAACCTTCTCCAACATACTTTAAACACTCCCAAACCAATACTAGATGCTCCATTTAAATTATTCATTGCTTTTGCAAGTCAATCTTTCTTGTCCCTTGTCTTTAAATCACTTTTTTCTTAAACTTCAAGAATCACAAATAACTTTGAACCAAATTTCATAAAACATATATTTGACCAACAGAGCTGACAAAATTTTTAAGGCATAACTCATAGTTTACAACTTACCCAATACTTCTAGAAAGCAACATACCGTCTAAGTAGGGTGATACAAACACGACCTCCCCTAAGGTAAGCTACTGGCATTTTGTTTTAATAACCTATATTTTAACTTAAAAATCCAATCAAATACAACTTTAAATTCCCAACAATATAAAACTGCTTTTGATATCATATTTCAAATAATGTATTTCACTAAACAGCATAGTTTCTTTCTGTCCCTCTGGCCCCAGGTGGCCATTATTCCCAATGGACTTTTCCTAAGCTCCAACTTTGGCCAGAGTTAAAGTCTTCAGAAAAATCAGACGCTTCTTTCTCTCTCTCTCTCTTTTTTTTTTCTTCCTAACCAAATCTGGCTCACAGAACAAACTTGACAAAGACATTCTGCACAAAGATACACACAGACAAAATCACATGGAAGAGACCATCCCTTCCCCACATACAACAGAAATACCCAAATGTACTTTTTTTTTTTCCTTTTTGCTCTGAAGATTTGAGTTGGACTGCCCCCCTCTCAGAGTATCCAATCTCACCCCCTAGTCTCCACCTAATGTACAGCTGACCCCTCCAGGGTGGTTTGGCAGACCAGGATTAGAAGGAGTTGCCCATCTTCATAGACAACCATAGAAAGTCCCTATCCTGTGCTGTTAACAGAACCCCTTAATTTGTCTCTTACTCCTTAATCTGGATTACCCAAGGCTTGATGATCCCAGGGCCCACAAGGATAGTTCAAGGGCACATTAACAGACAGTGCCTCTAGGATCATGCATGCATAAGTTACCTACCTCTCTCTCTCTCAGCTGGGCTTCATCTTCGAAGATTTGTGTGCCTCCTGTTTGTATCTGTGAGTGTCTTGTCTCCTTAGGCCCATTCTTCTCAGAGAGAGAGGCTGAGAGTCTGATCTTAAGGTCAGTTAGACAACTCAACCTGGCGCCTACCTTGAATCAGGGGCTCATCGGCCATTTCTCTGGGAAGCCAGATCCCGGACGAGACCCCACAAACTGTGTAGGATAGGTTGGGTGCAAGAACCCCTTCCCAATTAACTAATCAGAGATATCATCAGATACAAAGTGAAAGCATTTATTTAATCCCTGCAGGGAGAGGCCCAGACAATCCGGGAGCTATCCCAACTCCCCCCATGTGCTCCTGGATTTTTATAATCAGGTTCTTTTTAGCTGTTGTAATTTGCTTATTTTTCCACCCCATTTCTTGATTTGGAATTTTATATTAATTTTGTTCTTTTTTTTTTTTTTTTTTTTTGCCATTTTGGGAAAGGAAGAAGTTTTAGACTTTTTGCATTATTGTTTTCAGAGGCAGTTATGGGGTTTTAGAAGTTTTTGGTGCTTCCATGATGGTGCAAACTGCTCTCCTGATCTGCACTCTGATCCTTACTCAGGAAAGACCTTGATCCCTTAGAATTGCAATCAATACTATCACTCACTATCAAATTCCTTTCCTTTAATAAAAGATCTCCCAAGAACTGGACTTCCAAGCAATCTCAGCATTCTCTAATATTGGGGATTTCACTTTCCACCAATCTTAGTCCCTACTTCCAACGACTTCTGGAGTGACAGAAGTGCTCTTAGTTGGACACTAGTCTCCTTTCCTTTAGCCTTTTATAGTACCTATGTGATTTCCTATTCCAATTTCCTTTGTTTTTTAATTCTCTAGCAGAGTGCACTCCTAGACAGAACATCCTTATACTTTATATTTCCACCTCCTCTATAGATGGTTGAGGAGAAGGATGGGCAGAATTGAATGATCACACAATGTGGGATGAAGGCAGGGGCACATGTGATGCAAGAGACCACAGCATCAGTAGAGAAATTGATGACTGGATTCTAGAGAATACGTCTATAAATGGGATTGTACTGCCATCCCAGAGTATGAGAGATGATTTGGGGAAGGGTGCTGAGCAAGCATATTTAAGATTAGTTTAGCCCTCTCTGATGTTAATTCATCAGGTTGTTACCTAGTGAGAATGCTTGCTGTCTTAGTCTGTGGTCAGGAAGAGGGATAGGAATGAGGATGGAGGGGTACATTGGATCCATCTTGAACAATCGCTAGAAAACCTATTGTTAAATTTTCAATGTGAGCATTTATATCTTGTAAATTAACAAATGCTACAAATTAGGGCTTGATTCACTGCTTTGTTAATTATTTAGATTGCAGAAAGTAATGAAGAAAATATTAATAATAAAGATCAAACTTAAAAGTATGTTGTGCATAATTTTTTTTTTTTTTCAGAGAACAGGTCGTTAAATGTTTACCAGGACACCCCTGCCTGTGAAGATAGTAGCAATTACTTCATCTCTTGGGCACAATTCTTGATTTGGGAGGACTTGAGAAAAATGTCTGATCCAACAGAACTTTCAATAAACCTTTTCTCTCTACATTTATTCACTGGAATACAGTTTAATTTTGTTCTTAATGTTTCAAATATCCAAGTTATAAGAGAATGTTTTCTCATCAAACATTCCTATCCAAGACCAGACTGTTGAAAGTCTATTTATATTTGTGTTTTTTCTAAGAACTGAAAGGTAAAATTAAAGACCCTGATTGAAAAGAGATTCTTTAGACCAAAAGTCCATGATGTGATTTCTTTAAGTGTAATACGACTAATATGTATTAGTCATTGTGACATTAAGTACTCTGGGACAGTTATTTTTTCTTTTACATTGTCCTCTAGATCTACTAGAGTGTGATGAAAAAAAAAAAAAAAAAAAAAAAAGGCAAAAAACCCAAACCCAATCATTTCAGATAGAGAAGTTAAAAACAAGTCAGACAAGATGGCTTTGTGCCAACACTTGTGGTAAATTATGATCTAGAATTAACCACTGTCTTAAGCACTACAATCAGCATTTCCTGGAGTTCTGTAGAACCCTTAAATGAAACATAATGGGCAAATGGTCAGATAAAATTTTAGAGCTAACCATGTTTTCCCTTTTCTTTAATAATTTAGAAGATTCATTATTTCAACATTGAGAAAACTCCCTCCCTTAATAGAGATCCCAGCTTCTCCATGCTCTTGGTATGTGGACCTCAATGGACTGCCAAGGTTAAAAAAGAAAAAAAAAATCACCTTTTCTGGTGATGAGCCTCACAAAAGTTAACTACTGCGAAGTTGATCATTGAATGACATAAACAGACCATTGCTCTGATCATAACTGATGTCTTTTTATAGCTTCATGGAACCATTAGAATATGCACTCCATTGGTATAAAACCTCAGAGTAACCTTCACTCCATGATGAATTATTTGAGTATTGATTACATATAATACTTCAGTATGAAAGTTGACAGTTTCCTATCCTAGGCCCTAATGTTTCTCTGACTACCTTTTATTGCTGGAATATGCTAAACCTCAGATCAATATAAATGAATTTCAAAAGTGTGTCCGAAGCTCAGTGTGTTGTGCCACAGCTCTCTTTTATCATCCTGACTCGGTTTCTCTAATTATCCTGACTCAGTTTTTCTAAATTGTCCTCCCTTGGTTTACCTGAATTGCTTTGCCTCAATTGTTGTGCTCAATGCTGCAAAACCACCCCTCCCTCTTAATCATCAGAATATTTGATAAAAATAAAAGATCTTATATTTTAGAATATCAAACTGCCTCTCTTCATCCCAATCTATCAGAATATCAGACACTGTCTTATCTAGATGCCTTCCCCCATCCTGTCGGAACCAGATTGATAGTCCCTTCCTTCTCTTTGCTCTGACTTTGTCCCTGCCTCAGTCTACCCTTTGTATTTGAGCTACGTGTATATATGTCATTGAGAACTCACATTGTTTGCTGGATTCTTGGAGACGATAGTCTCGTTCAGCCCTGGAAGCAAATCATGGATCCATTTGGTCCCAGCAAATCTCTCCCTTTCAAATAAAATATTAAATACTCTCTAATCTCTATCTTGCCTCAGTTTCTCCAGCATTACAAGTGTTCCAATGGCCAAATCATTTAGGAAATGATCTACATATCTAATGTATTCTCTTGATTCAATAAAAATGTATAAAGTGAAAACTATATGTCAGGCATTGAAGAAACAAAACAAAATGAAGCAGTCATTGCTTTCATGGAACTTACATTTTTCATGGGGGGTGGAGGGTATGACATCTATGTAGGTACCAGAAATTTTGCAGGGGGAGAGAACATGAATAGTTGTGGTGGGAAGGAGATGTCAAGTAAAAAGAGGAATCAACAAACTTTTAAAATGTTTTAAATGCTGAATTGAGTAGTAGATAATCTTGGTAAGAGAAGTTGCATTGCATATGTTGGAAGTTGTATTGCATGGAATTGAGGAGTGGGAAATGAGGAAATAGAGGCAGTTAATATAGAGAGCCCTTCCTTAGAAGTTTAGTTGTGAGAAAGTAGAGAGACAGAAAAGTATAACCTAAGGAGACTGTAGGGCAAAGTAGGAGAGGGAGATATGAATATGTATCTAGGTAGTAGGGGAAAAGCCAATAAATTAGGAGAAGCTGAAGACAAGAGGAAGAGTAATTGAGAGAGCAAGCTCCTGAATAGAGAGGAGACAGGATTTAGAGGACACTCCCAGATACTCTCTCTCTCTACCTTCATCTCTCTGTAACCTTTCCTGCTGGGAGGTTCACTCAATCCATATTTATCACCCACTAAAGATTTTAGAAATTGTTGTCTTCTGACCTCCCAAACACTTTCCTTTCTTCCTCAATTTTGCTGCCTCCTGGTTCACAGTCTTTCTCTCTTCCCCATTCTCATTTACACTTATACCAGGGCACTTCTGTGTAATTATTTATTCCCCTCAAACATTCTAACCTCCCAATTCTTCAAAGTGAATATTTTCTATGACTTACTCCACCACATTACTTTCACCATATACAGAAATGTATGGTATGATCATACCCTTGATCTTTACATCACCCACAAAGCACACTTCCATTTCATGAATTCTGAAATTCCCCTATCTGATCTCAATCTGCTGATAATTAATTCCATCTTCCCCACTGCTTTGCAACCCTAAACCCTGACTGATCTTCATACTCACTGAGACCTCAAATATTTTCACTACTTAATTCTACTCTAGGCCACCACTGCATTGACTATACTCTTCTCTTTCCCATCTAGACTTTTTGGTGAACCAATTCAACTCTACACTGTCCTCTAGAGCCTCTTGCTCCCTTATCTTATCATTTACTTTTCCCTGACAAACCTCAGCCTTGTATCATTTTCATCATCTGCTACTTTTGATCCCTCTTATATGCTCTTGTGGGTACATTTTAAATTTATATTACATAATCTCAGGTAGCCCCTTACTGCAGCAAGGCAAACTTTTTTTTTTTTTCCCCACAACTCTCATTGATTCACAATGCCATTCAGCACTCTACTTTTTCTAAACCTTTTCATTTCTCCTCAAACTCCCCAAGGTTTCTCCTTCATTCACTTTCTCAGCTGAAAACTTTGCCTCAAATTTCACATTGAGGTCATTTGCAGAAGCTTCCTCTTCTTCCCTCCTCATCTCACATTAGTCAGATGCCTTCTATCACTGCCTCCTCCTTTACCCTTGGTTCATATGAAGAAACAATTATTCTTGCCAAGGGCAACCCCTTTACATGCCTCAGTGAGCCCATTCTATCCCAACTTTTTCAGCAGACTGTTCCCTCTTTCCTATTTTTTTTTACTTTTCTTTAATCTCTATTTACTAGTTGATTCCTTACTGCCTACAAACATGCCCATGTCTCCCTCATCTTCAGAAAACCCTAATTTGAGCTGTCCATCTCTGCTACCTGCCATCTCACATTTCTTCTCCATTTAGCAACTAAACACTGTGAGAAAACTGATTATAATCAGTGCTTCCGTTTCTTCTCCTCTCACTCTTTTCTTGACTCTTTGCAGTCTGGATTTTGACTTCATCATCGAATTGCAACTGCTTTCTTCAATGATCTCTAAATTGCCTGATTTAATCTGTCTTTCCATTATCCTCATCCCTCTTCATCTCTCTGCAGCCTGTCAATCACCCTCTTCTCTTTGAATCTAAGTTTTATGGAAGCACTCTCTCCTGATTTTCCTATATGTGTGACTCAAGTCTCCTTTGATGGATTTTCATCCAGGTGTTATCTGCTAGGCACCCAAGGCCCCATCCTGGGATTTATGCTATTTCACTAGAACAGCTCATCAGCTCTCATGGATACATTCGTAATCTCTCTGCTGATGATTCCTAGATTGACTGATCTAACTATAACTTTTCCCTTGACCTACAATTTTGCATCATCAACTACTTATTAGACATTTATATCTTAAACTCAATAGGTCCAAAACCGAGCTCATCTTTTCCCCAAACTCACTCCTTTTCCTAGTTTTATTACTGTCAAGGACACCAATCATCTTTCCAGTCATCCAGGCTTGCAATCTAGGTATCATCCTTAATTCTTCACTAGCTCTTGCTGTCCACACCAATGTCTATTCAGTTGCAAATTTTATCTTCTTAACATCTTTCAAATATACCCTCTTCTCTTCTCTGACATTGCCATCATTCTGATACATGCATGGACTACTGCAATATCCTGTTGGTTAGGTTTTTTGTTTTTGTTTTTTGGTGAAGCAATTGGGGTTAAGTGACTTTCCCAGGGTCACACAGTTAGGATGTCTGTTGGTTAGTCTTGCTGCCACAAGTCTCTACTGCAGTCCACTCAGCTGCCAAAATGAAGTGAAAATCTGACCATGTCACCCCATCACCACCCCCAATCAATAAGCTTCATTGGCTACCTTTCACCTCATAAACTGTCCTCCTATATTGCCAATCTTCTTATACTTTACTCTCCCCTCAATACCCTCATTTCATGATTCAGTGTCACTGGACTCACAAGACAATCTATTTGATCCCAACTCTGGACATTTTCACTGTTTGTCCTTTTCTCCCTTCTCATCTCCATCTCCTGCCCCTTCTGACTTCATTCAAATTTTTCCTACCTTCTACAGGAAGCTGTTCTAGATCTTCCTTAGAACTAGTGCCTTCCTTTTTGTGATTAACTCCAATTTATCCTCCATATACCTTGTTTGTACACAGTTGTTTATATTATATCTCCCCCATTAGACATTGAACCTGAATGAACAGAGGCTGATTTTTGTATTCCTTTGTATCCCTAATGCTTAGCATAATGCTTGATGTGTTGATTGATTGATTGACTCACAGGGGACAGCTAGGTAGAGCAGTGGATAGAGCACCAGCCCTGAATTCAGGAGGATGGGAGTTCAAATCTGGCCTCAGATACTTAACACTTCCTATCTGTGTGACCCTGGGCAAGTCACTTAACCCCACCTCAGAAAAAAAAAAAAAGAGACAATGGATTGATTGACTCACAGATGTGAAATTGATTGACTCACAAGTGGAGGTTTTGTCAAAGGAAAACAGCCATGGGTTTTTGTTTTGTTTTTGTTTTTGTTTTTGTTTTTGTTTTTGTTTTTGTTTTTGTTTTTGTTTTTCATAGACTGCCCTAAAAGAAAAGTGAATTGAGGGTCTAAAGTAGAGAAATTTTGAAGGGAGGAAAGAACTCTTGAAATACGTTGCTTCTATTTTTCTGTAAAGTTAAGAGGTTTTCTCCAGAGAGGGAGTGGAGGAAGAAATGGTATAGGAGTCCTTAAGAAAGAAGGGAAGGTTCAAAACAGCTGTTGTGGGTAAAGCTGTACACAATCAATCAGGGAATTTGAAAAGGATTGCTTTGTAATAATAAGAGCAAGGTTGAAATTGGATAATAGTGGATCCCCTTTTTCCTTCTTAGCAAACTCTTTCAGATATTTCTGTCATCATGATAACATCAATACCATGTCAGAACTATAGGTCATCATTGACCTCACATGCATCCCCTTTAGTTATTCTTTTTCCAGTGATAATTTTGCCTCCCAACTGTGGACATTCATGGCTAAATGCCCCAAGGACTAGAACCAGGTGGAGCAGCATGAGCTCTGTGCTCTAAGGAAACCTTCCCCTTCCAACCTCTTCTCATTTTTCTTTGAGTTGATTTCCATATCTTCTGTACATAATATCTATATCTGTTTCGGTATATCCCATTATTCTAATCATTGTCAAATGCAGAAGTAAAGGGAGCAGAACATACTCAAAATTAAACAAGGTGGAAAATACACTGGACTTGTAGTTGGGAGACCAAGGTTGCTATCCCAAGTATACACACACACACACACACACACACACACACATATATATATATATATATATATATTTCATAATAGCTATGTGACTATGAACAAGCAACAACTATCTAAACCACAGTTATCTCATGAAGATAATAGTAACTGCATTATTTCCCACTGAGAATTGTGAGGATCAAATGAGATGAGGTATGTAAATCACTACACATTTATTACTAATTCAATTTGCCAAACACTTATTGAGTGCTCACTATGTGTCAGTCACTAGGCTTGCTTCCATTAAGCTCGGCCAGATTTCCTAGAGCCCAGTTATGTTTTTATTCATAGTTTTCCCTCCTCTAAAAAATTGAGTACTTTAGTCACAACACGATACAGTTTAACTCACCAACCACATCCTTGTTTTTTAGAAGATCCACAAAATGCTGTTTAAAAAAGGGAAGTAAGCTTAGTGTAATAAGAGAAAAAAAAAGAAAAATGTTAAAGATGTGGGTTTAACCTAAGGGTACAGGTTTCACACCAGAGCCAATTTATCACTCCATCAGTTCTAGGATGAAAACCAAGTTACTGTCTAGCCATTTGATTATTTGTTCTGACTTTTTTTCCCTGGCTCTAGGATCCCTCAGCTCCCTAATAATTTCTAAATCATATATCTTTTAAACTCCTTTTTGTGTGCTACCTTCTCTCAGCACTTATTTTTTATATATTTTTAGGACTTAGCATACTGCTGGGAATGTAATAAGTGCTTAACAAATGCCTTATTATTGTAGCATAGCACATCATTATATCATATCGTACATTGTATTATATCATGTCATATGATATTATGTAATTTTTGTTGTTGTTCAGTTGTTTTTCTGTCATATCTAACTCTTCATGACTCCATGTGGGGAGTTTCCTTGGTAAAGATATTGGAATGATTTGCCATTTCCTACTCCAACTCATTTTGCAGATGGGGAAACTGAGACAAACAGCATTAAGTGACACAGTGAACGGATTCGAACTCAGAAAGATGAGTCTTCCTTGCTTCAGGGCCAACATTCTTTCCATGGTGTCACTTAGTTGCCCCAGATCTATTATAATATACTGTACTCTACTATGTTATGCTACAATATATCATTTCATATCCTGGTATATCACATCTGGTAGGAAGAGCTCTGCCTTAGTAGTCCTAGGGTTTGGATTCAAATCACACCTGTGATATTTACCACATTTGTGATCTTGGGCAAATTATTTAAGTTTCATTAACTTTTATAGTTATCTTTAAAGTGAAGGGTTAGACTATATATCCAGACTTATGTATCTGGAAGTTCTGTGTCCTCTCAAGTACCTTTGAGCCCTAAAACTTGTCTCCTCAATGATGTTTATAATTCAGGTTTGCAAAGATTTTAGCATGTATGACTTCATTTGAGTTTCACAAGAAGCCTGGGATATAGGGATATTATTATTATTAACTTTATTTTACATATCTCTATGGTTCTATGGCCTGGAGCATGAGTATGTATGAGCCTATGATGTGACATATTCTAATTAGGACACATCGTGGAATGTGGAGTCTACTCTACATTCTGTTATTAACATGATTTGCACTTTGTCCCTTTAAAGGGGACAGGACTGAACTTTTCCCATCCCTGGCTGCTGCCCCTCTCCAAGCTCTGCAATTTCCTATCCTCCCCACTCTCACCACCATGATGTA
This sequence comes from Sminthopsis crassicaudata, assembly GCF_048593235.1. Taxonomy (NCBI): domain Eukaryota; kingdom Metazoa; phylum Chordata; class Mammalia; order Dasyuromorphia; family Dasyuridae; genus Sminthopsis; species Sminthopsis crassicaudata. Next base: position 714,055,223 of record NC_133617.1, read on the forward strand.
GATGTTATGTAAAATTGGCCCTTGAAGAGCAAGAGCTGCCCATTGAGTAGAATTTTTTTAAAAAGTTATTTCATTTTTAATTTATGGAGTAAGAAAAGCATTCTATAACATAATAAATAAAATAAAAAAGATGCTTGTACATGAAACTGCAAATCTACTATGTATTCTTCTTTACAAATATACAACAAAATTATCATGTAAATTTATTTCCCATACCCTAGAGATGCCCACCGTTACATACAAAAACCTATATACACACATATATACGTGTGTAGGTATGTGTATATATTTATATATATATATATATATATATATATATACACACATATATATATATGTGTGTGTGTATACATACACATATATGTGTAGATATATGTATATATTTATTTACACATATGTGTGTATACACATATATGTGTGTAGATATATGTATATATTTATACATTTGTGTATACACACATATATGTGTGTAGATATATGTATATATTTATTTATACATATGTGTATATACACACATATATATGTAGATATGTGTATATATTTAGTTATATATATGTGTATATACATACATATATACATCTGTGTGTCAAAGTATTTTATATATATATACACACAAATATATTTCTATTTATCTCTTCTTTCTCTGGATGCAGATAGCATCTTTCTTCATATGTCTTTTACAATTCATTTGTATATTTGTAATAAACAAAATAACTTTTTCACTCAAAGTTTTCTTTAAAACATGCTGTTACTATATACAATGTTCTCTTGGTTCTGCTCATCTTGCTCTAATTATTTCATGCAATTACTTTCGTGTTTTTCTAAAATCATTGAGCTCATCATTTCTCATAGCACAGTAGTATTCAATCACAATCATAATCCACAATTTGTTCATTCAGTAAGTTTTAAAAGAAGTGATGTCTATACTCTCTTCTTTTCTTCCTTTCTTATCATCATTTAATTCAAGAAGTAGACCACTCTTGCTTGCATGGACTGGATGGGGTAAAGGAGTAAGTTGAGCATAACAATGAGAGCATGTATTTGCCTAATTGATTCTGAAATTGGATCTCAAAGCTCTATCAGTGGTCCTCAAACTTTTTTAAAAAGGGAGCCAGTTTACTGTCCCTCAGACTGTTGGAGGGCTGGACTATAGTAAAAACAAAAACTAACACTTTCTCTGTTCCTCAGCCCAATTGCCATAACCCAATGGGCCGCATAAACGTCCCCAGCAGCGGCATCTTTGAGAACCCCTGCTAGATACTTAAGTTCCTTCCCCCAAGTACAAGTGACCTGAATTGAGGCTTTTCAAGCATGGGAATTACCTCAGGAGTTCAGGTGTTTCTGAAATCTTCAGCAGGTATTGACTGTTTTGCAAAAGATGCTCCTTAGTGCTCCTCAGAGCATCTACCAACAGGAGAATGAGCATAAGCCATGCCCTGAGTTACTAAAACTTTCTAATAGTGTATAATGTATGATAGCTTATTGTTATCATTTTCAGGTTATGATCTTTTGTGCTTTATACATTTATATTGGTGGAGAAATAAATAACTATCCTATATCCGATCTACTTACTACATTGAACATCTCTCTAGAAGGGAACTTTCAGGAGGAGATACAAGAAATGAGACAAATCTAAACTTTGTTTAACAGATTGTGCTATCACTACAATTCTATTCAGGGTGGGGAATGTAATGAATTCTTTAGTATGAGAAGAATCTCTTTGGAGGAGCTATGCTCCTTAGTACCAGAACACAGGTCCATGTGAACTCAGATTTGGGTTTCCTAGTGGGAAATTGAGATTGGAGAGAGTATAATTTAGCTCCAATCATAGAACTAGTAGTCAGAATTTGAACCCAGGCCTTCCTGATTCCATACCCACCATTCTGTCTCCATTCCATACTAGGGGTTCATTATTATAGGTGCCTTATTTATTTCCCATTATTAACTCCCATTCACTACATTACATTCAAAATAACTTACTTGCTTTCTTGTTGTTTGACAACTTTTTTTGATCATTCTGAACCTAAAAAATAATATACACATTTCCATAAACAAAGAGAATTAGGAAAAATGGACATATGAAATGGTAAATCTTTATTATATATAGCCTGCTTTAAAAATTATATAATAAATTCCACATGGTTTCAAAGCTATTCTCCTTGCCTATCTCCTTCTGACTGCATGTTTGAAAAACACATCAATAAACTTTTCTTTCTTTTCTATGTTTTGTTGTTGTTGTTCCCTCAACTTCCTTCCTACATTAAACTGCAAAAATAAAAAAATCTTCCCTTCTAACACAAATGCATAGTCAAGCAAAAGAAGTCTATACATTAGCAGTATCTGAAAATTATACCTCATTCTGTACCTCTATTCCATCACCTTTCTGTCAGTAGGAAGGAAACCTCCTTCATTATTGGCCTCTCAAGTCCTACCAAGTCATTACATTAATCAGAATTCTTAAGCCTTTCCGAGTTATTTTTTCTATACAATATTGTAGCCATTGAATACATTGTTTTCCTGCTTTTGCTCACTTCAGTCTGTATCATTCATTTGAGTCTTCATAGGTTTCTCTGAATTAATCACTTTCATTATTAATTACAGCATAATAATATTCCATTACATTCATATACTTTAATTTATACAGCCCACATAATGGGGTTTCCCTTCAGTTTGTTATAACAGAAAAAGTGATGTTATAAATTTTTTTTGCAACATGAGAACTTTTCTTTTTTCTTTTGGCTAGGAATGGTGTTGCTGGATATAAGGGTATGGATAATTTGTTGTCTTTTGATGTATAATTTTAAACTGATGCTGTGAATTACTCCAGACATTCTAGACACTAGTAGATTGCATTATTATTCCTATCTTTCTTACAGCCACTCCAACACTGGTTATTTTCCCCTTTCCTTATCTTGATCAATCTGATGGCTAAGAGAAGAACTTTAGAATTGTTTTAATTTGCATTTCTCTTATTATTCATGATCTAGAGCATTTTTATAGGATTACTGATATTTTGGATTTCTTCTTTGGAAAAATACCTATTTTTTTTTTTTTTTTGACAATTTATCATTAGGATCCTTATATGTTTTTTTCCCCTTGTAATCAGTATCCATCTCCTGACTCTTGGAATGGACTATCTCTCATGCATGGAATTAGATCCTTTCTTAACCTTGACCTCTTTCTTTCAAGGCTCACTTCAGATGCCACCTTCTACAGGGAGTGTGTCCTGATCCCCAACAGTTGTTAGTACTATCTTCCTCTTTAGATCACTTTAGTTATCTGTGTATATGTTGTGGTACTCCAGTAAAATGGAAACCCTTGGAGGGTATTAACTATTTCATTTTCAACCTAGCATCTAAAGTAGGTATTTGCACATGAAACATTTGTTAAATTAAACTGATTTTATCATAATGCTATATTACATATAAGGGAATCCAAAACTGAACTCCCAGGGGATATAATATGGAAGATTCACTTTTATCATCTATTGGAGCTGAAATGATCTGAGGCAAATTCTAGAAAAAAAAAAATGGCTATGTTTAAGAGAAAACCTTTACCCAATGACTTTACAATTCTTAGGAATTTTATCTCATGGGTTTTTTGCTCTGGGTCAGCACCTTACCAGCAAGCCAAAACATAGGCAATTTTGCTGATGAATTTATGCAAAAAACTCTCTAGATAGCACTTCCTTTCTAAAACCAAATTTGAATCATCCATGATTAGTTCTTGATTTCAGGTTGGCTGTGGACTACCGATATACAGTTATTTAAAGGGGGAATTGCTTTTGCACAAAATCCTGGATTTTGGACCCACCTTGGTTTTTATGAGCCACATAATTAGGCCTCTTGCTGAGATCAGGATCACTTAAATCTGCTCCAACATCCATTCAGGAGGAAATTTTCAGTCAGCTTCAATTGAATAGGCAGAAAGGTAAGGGTTTGGAGGAATTAGTCTTGTGTTTTTTCTTACTTGTGTACTACAGATGGTTTCATAGGAACTGTAAGAGAAGTAAAAATAGCTACACAGGTGGTTCACCTTAAGAAAGATGAATAAATTTGGGTCTACCTCCCTTTTGACTGGGGATGCCTATTTAGAATTTTGAAGGTGATCATTTTCATGATTTTTACCCTTGGGTTTCTGTTCTTGTAACTATTATTCAAGTCCCCATCTTTTAAAATTAATGGTCCAATAGGAAGTTTCAGAAGAGCTAAAATTGATTTGTCTATTTACTTACCTCTTTTAAATGTAAAATAAAATTGCATTTGTGTGTAAAATCCCTCAGCACCAATGAAAACTGCAACTCTTCATTTGCTGGGATAGATCTTTATTTGTCTGCTGAGAAATTTTAAACTTTAGTTGACTTTTATTAAATCTTTATGAGAACATGACTGTTGAAAGACTTTTCTCCAAACAAATACTTTTTTCCCCTGTTGTTGCTTCAAGGAAAGAACATATTCTAAATTCTAGGACTTGTTCTTTTAGATAAAATATTTGATGTTCTAAAAATGCAAGCAAAATTAAATCAGAATATACTTATGCTTTTAAGCAGAGCTAGCCTTACAAATAAAAGGAATAGTTATATCTTGAAGAAGAATTCTTAGCCAACAGAATCCTTTGTTGCTCAAAATTTCACCATTAATTATTGAAACTTATCTTGAAGGAAAGGATCCACAAAGATTATGTGTGATCTCATATACCTTTCTGTTATCATCTACCTATGATACCTATCAGATGAAATTATAAGGCCATATGTTACTAACTGAAGAATTAATTTTTTCTGTGCTTTGTACTTTCCATTATTACCATCATCTTTCATTATGTTTCCTTTTATTAAGTATATGCTGTATAGAGAAAGAACAATTTATATAAGAATGTTCAGCAGTCCAAAAACTGAATTTAAGACATTATATTTCCCTATCAATTAAGATCTAAGTGCCAAAGAATATGTTTAGATTAGGAGCTAATAAGAAAGCTATTGCTGTGTTGTTTAGTTGTTTGACATGTCCAGCTCTTTGTAAGCCTATTTGGGGTTTTCTTGGTAAAGAGACTGGAATGGCTTGCTCACTTGACAGATGACAAGGCAAACAGAGGTAAGTTGCTTGCCCAGGGTCACACAGCTAGTAAGTGTCTGAGGCCAGATTTGAAACTGAGAAGATGAGTCTTCATGACTCCAGTGTTCCCTGTATCGCCATGCTGCCTGTAAGAAAGCTTACTACTATGTAATGGAAGATTTGTAGAAAGGGGACTGAATCTGTGATTTATTGACTTGAGTACTTTTGGATGAGGGAACCTCCCTCCCTGGATGAGGAAAGGTTGATACCTTCTCTGCAATTTATAGTCTAAGAGAGTTACCTAGGACACAGAGATTAAGTGAGAGATAAGCCTTGAACTAAAGCCTTTATGGCTTGAAGTCCATTAATCTAACCATTATTTCAGACTGGATCTCTAATATACCCACTACTTTCTCTTTGCAGGAATTTTTTTTTCCTTAAATACTTTCTGTTTTTCCTACTAAGAGGTAGCAGAGGTATAGATCTGAATTCAAGTTCTAGCTTTTCAACTAATTACCTTTGGAACCTTGGACAAAACCATTTGTCAACATTTACTAACACATAAAATTATGTATTGGATTAGAAATCTAAGGGCTTTTTCAACTTTGATAGTGATGATAAGGATGATAAAGATCATGCCCAAGATAACAACTCTGAAGATGGCTTTCTTTTTTATTGTTATTTCTTGTTAAAATTGTTAAAAATTTTGATTGAGGTTCAGTCTCAGAGTCAGGAAAACATGAAGAGCTCCTGAAAAAGGGAGGCCTTTGGTTGGGTTTGCGAGCAGAGTTGACATCAACAGAATATAGAAAGTGGAAATGAGAAAAGTTCTATTAAGTGAGGGGATTTTTATTTTTTAAGCTATCTACATGATAGCAATCCTATTTGATAGCACATATTTCACGTTTAATTATCATCAAGGTTGCCCTATCAATCTTGGTTCTTTCATGTTTTTCTTATTTGCTTTTGCAAGGGTAATTGCTATTCTATATAAGAAAACATGGCATTTCAGTTTTTAACATCAAAGCTACGATCATGCAACAGATGAAAATGCCTCAAAGGAAAAAACAACAACAACAAAAACCCTCACACAAAGATAAAGTGCATCTACTGTCACCACTACCTCTTTTGAGCAGTGTCTTAACCGAATTTTGCCTTAAGTCAAGAGAAAATTCTGGATTCATCTCTTCAGACTTATCAAAGTATGTAGCTCGTAGGATCATTGTTCTAAATACTTTCTGCTCCTCATCTTATTGTAGAGAGAGAGAAGGGAAGAGGGAGAGAAGGAAGAAAAGAGGGAAGGAATTAGAAAGGAAGGGAGGGAGAGATGACAAAGGACTTTACAAAATGCAGTAATTTCACAATACTGCTCTTAATTCTTCTACAAGTGAGCATGGTCAATTGTAAGATTTCTTTAATAATTTGGAAATCCATATCTGCACAATATAGTTCTATTAAGATGGGTTTCTATAGTGTTTCATATTATTTGATTCATTTTTATTATAGTTTTTAAAATGATAATATATAGTTTTCCCATCATATTTGCACATATTCATACATTTGGGTAATAGTAATGAAATATTTGGGTTGAAAAACAGAATATAGTCAACAAAATCATTGCTTGAGATAGAGAGTTCTTGCCATGTTATTTTATTTTATTTTTATTATGGCTTTTTATTTACGAGATATATGCATGGGTAATTTTACAACATTGACAATTGCCAAACCTTTTGTTCCAATTTTTTCCTTCCTTCCCCCCACCCCCTCCCTCAGATTGCTATGTTATTTTAACTATTCTCACTTTTCTCAATAGATATCATTCTAGAAGAGGAAAATCAAACAGAACCAGCACGCCACTGAAGACTTATTATGCTTTTTGTTTCTACTAGACTTTGGAGGCATCTCCAGGTTTGTTTGGTTCTTATAGTAATTAAAAAAAATAATTAAACTTCTTCACTTTTTAATATTCATTAATTTACCTTAATCCATTTACCAAAAGCAAAAAATAATAATAATAATAATAATATCTCCAAATGCAAACACAAGAAATGGGTTGGAACCAAGAAATTAAAAACTAAGCTTATTTCAAACTGTCCCCAGTGAACTTAAAATTCATGAAAGCATGGAAAATGACTGTTCATGGAGACATGCTGAATAATATACATAGATTAAGGAAATACTATACTAAAATTCTTCCTAGCTTGTCTGAGTGCTGGAACAGACTGTTTTCTAATAGTCCTGGAGATTGTTTGCAAGTTTAGAATGAAGTTTTTTTTCCCCCTTTAC
>NC_133617.1:714062647-714102647 GCF_048593235.1 Sminthopsis crassicaudata
GTCTATACAATCCAAAGTGGCCAATCCTGACTTTGCTTATTCCTGAGTCACTTTAGACAAGTCCCTTCCCATCTGTAAAATGAGGAGGCTGAACTAGGTGATCTTTGAGGGTCTTTCCAAACTCAAAGTTCATAATCCTCTCATACTATTGAGTTGTTATAGCAACATGATGGATTTCAACTGATCCAATCTCACACTTCCTTCATGATAGAAAACAAGTAATGCTGCCCCTATATCATTGGGGGAATCCCTTCTAGCAATGCATATGGGACTTTCTTTACTACTCTCTTTTTGTCTTCGTCCCATCTTCCTAGGAGATCTCCTTACAGCATAAAATATCTTATAGAATTATTATGAGAATTCAGTGATATAATGCATCTAAAGTGAATTTAATTGCTATATGAATGCAGCTATTAAATTATTAGATTAATTTGGGCTTCATCATTACATCAAATTCCTATTTATTGTATATTCTTTTGAACAGAAACTATTGTTTACTTTTAAAGTTGTTTCCTCATTAATAAGGAAAAAATCATTAAGAAAAATAAGAGGAAATAAAAATGCAGGCCTTATACATAAAGTAAGGTAGGATTTCATTAGTCACCATTTTAATAGGATTACTTTGTACAGTAATCATATTGTAAGATTTGATAAATTGTAAGAAAAAATAATTCCAAGAGTTTCATGTTGCATCTCACTTGAAGTTGTTTAAAGGCCTCAAAAGTTTCCACAAAAGAAATAGATTGTCCAGTGATGTGGTCCGGGTATTTTAGAAGAACATCACTCAGGTATGTCTGATTGTTGTTGTTGTCATGTTGTCATAGGCATGAAGATAGCAAAGGTTGGTCATGGAAATGGAAGTTTCCTGCATGAAGAGCTCTGAGTGGGGGAAGAGGGGGAGGGGATTGTCTAGAAAAAAACCAGTATAGGGTTAGCAAAGGAGCAAGGTTAGGCCCCAAAGATCTATTTTTCAGAATATTATAAATTCCTACTTGGATATCTAATATTTCTATTCCATTGCTTTGATCACTTTCAGAATTTAACTGGCAAAAAAAATGAGTATATTAGGAATATATGGTATAGTAGTAAATAGTGACTTCTTTGAAATATTATTACAGATATAATTGGAAATAACTTTGCTGCAATAGGCAAATAAAATTCCCCTATGGGCATAATAGTGTCATCATTTTACATTATTTTTTTTCTAAGATTCTTAATAATGAAAATTGTTGAAGTTAATACATATTCAAATTAATTTCCTAGGAAAATAGAATCATCTCAGACATCATTATTAGAATAGAAAGAATAGCTCTCCTCTTCCCCACTCCCTCAATTTCTTGTTCACTGGGAGTGGTTTGGATATTGCTGTTAAAAACAGGGGATAAAGATTGATTCTGGGCTTGTAATTTCATTGGTAAAAGGAACTCCCCATAAGGGAATCATTCCTGCTTGTTCTCCTTGCCGGAATATTTGCCTCTTCATCTCTGCCTCCTGGCTTCCTGAGCTTCTTTCAAGTCCTTTCTAAAAGCCCTCCTTCTATAGGAAATCTTTCATGATCCTCCTTATGCTAGTACCCTCTCTCTATGGATTATTTCCTGTTTATCCTGTCTAGAGCTTGTTTGTACAAAGTCATTTGCATGCTACCCTCCAGTGAACTCCTTGAGAGCAGGGATTATCTTGTGCTTTTTTATGTATTCCCTGCATTTAATATATTGCCTGGCATATAGCAAGTACTTAAAAATTCTAGTTGACTGACTAGCTGATCTCAGCAATTTATAGTCTCAGAAAATTTCCTTAAGCATTGTTATTATTGTTGTTAGGGCCATCTGTAAACAGATCTATATCTGGCCACTGGACCCAGATGTCTCTGGAGGACAGTGAAGTTGGGGACTTTGTACAGCCCTCTCTCACTTCAAAGCAATTCATTTACTTGTCATGGTCACCTCCCTGATGTCATGGTCCTATTCAATAATGAAAGACAAATAACAAAAAAACAACAGCTTCTTGCCTTGAGTATTGAAATACTGTATAATACCTGACCTAGCTCTCCCTATTCTAAGCCATTCTCCTTACAGTTCCCAAAGAGATTTGTTTAAAATATAGGTATAAGTAAATCTGTCTCCCCTCCCCACTAAACTCCATAGTCTTCCTTTGACTCCAGGAACACATTAAAAAATTTTGTCATTTGATGCTCTTCACCATCTGGCCTCTTCCTACCTTTCCAGTCTGTTTACTCTCTCTTCCCTTTCAGGAATTCTGATACATTTAAATCCCCTTCTCATTCTTCTCTTCTTCCCTACCCCTACATTTCATATAAATGTATAGATTTATAAAAAATAGATGATGGATGAATGAATATTTTATGTACTTAGTTATTTACATATTGTTTCCTTCATTTGAATGTGACCTCCTTAAGCCAAGGATTATTTTTGTGGATTTGCTTTTCTTCCATACCAGATGTGATCTCCAATCTCTTTTCCTTTGCATTGTGTGCCCCTCATAAATGGAATGTCTTCTCTGTCACTTCTACTTAGGATTTCTAGATTCCTTTAAAATAGTCAGCTTAAGCTCTTTCCTGGGACCACTAGCTGTTAGAGACTTGCTGCCTGAGATTACCATTGGTTTTCTATTTGTCTCTCCATCCTCCTCTCCTCTCCTCTCTTCTCTCCTTTTCTCTCTCTCTTTTCTCTTTGTCTCTCTGTCTCTCTCTCTCTTTGTCTCTCTCTTTCCCCTCTGTGTGTTTATGTATTTCTCTTTGTTTTAGATCAGTCTGTCTCAATCTGTGTGCAGACCCCATCTCTGTTTACTGCCTTTTTTACCTTGGATAAAGCTCTTTAACTTTTCTGCCTCAATTTCTTTATTTGAAAGACTATAGGATCTAAAGTCCTTTTTTTTTTTTTTTTTACTCTAGTAACAAAAAGATTTTTTTAAAGCCATGTCTTTTGTGTTACTTTAATTTGTTTTGACAGCCAAAAATAGAAATGACATTAGACCATGTATGTTTTCATTAATACTTTGGCCTATATCTGTCCGTGGCAAATGGCTTTGGTGAAGAGAGCTGTTCTTGATTCCAGGAGGATTCTGGTTGAGATCTTTTCTCTGACATGTATTATTAGCTCTTTGTCTCAGGCAAGTCCCAGACCTCTCAGTGTTCTGGACAAATCTTTTTGAGTCTAAACTGCAGAGCAAGGGTCATTGGACTGTAGAAAGCTTGGAGGAGAGAAGACTGCATATGGAGACATATGGCAGGAAGGGCTTTCTATTGATCTTGTAGGTAAAGGAGAAATAATGGAGTTTATGGGCTGGGGTGAGGGAGAGAGGTGATATACTTGACCTCTGAGAAAATCACTTTGGGAATTATATGAAGAACAGACTGGAGTAGAAAGTGATTTGAGACAGGGAAACCCAATTAGCAGCTGGCACTTTAGGGTTTGCAGAGGTTTTTACATATGTTATCTCATCTGCAAGCCTAGGAGGGAGGTGTTATTATTATTTTTCTTCCCATTTTACAGATAAGAGAACTGAGGGAGGATTGATGACTTGGCCAAAGTACTTCAGATGGTGATCATCTAAGGTAGTATTTTTTAGGTCTTTCTGACTCCAAGTGCAATGTTCTATTTATTAAGTCCTTCGTTGCCTGTTTCAGTGGCTCAGATGAGAGTTGATGAAATCCTAAAGGATATAGCTATGTGAGTGAAGATAAGGGGCATATACAAGAAATAAATAAAGGTAAAAAATATTAAGATTTGACATCTGATCAGATAAATAGAGTGAGTGAATGTAAAGAATAAGGATGACACCAAAGTGGCAAGCCTAGGTGACCCTGAGAATTGTAATACCCCCCCCCCATAACAAGGGACACTTTGGAAGAGGGGAAATTTAGAAGGGAAGATCATGACTTCTGTTGTAGATATGCTGATGTCTATGGGATCCAACCTGTTCAGTGGGAAATTTGTGACGCAGGAGTAGAGTTTGAGAGTTCCCTTTCTGCTCTGCCAGGTTATTGTGGTTAACTATTGTCAAAGTGGCTCAGCCATAGGATCTAGAAGGCTTGGTGTGGGATTTTCAAATGAAGGGAGAATAATTCTGGAAGAGAACTAATTTGTGCTATTTATTTCTAGAGTGTATGTTACCATACAGGCATAGGTGCGTGTGTATGTAATATTGATTCAAGATCATTTCACAAATGAGTATCATTTCAATTTTAGCCAAGATCCATTTCTAAAATCTGAAAGAAATATACTATTTTTATACTAAAACTATTTTAATGAGTCTAATTTTAATAAATAACTGAAAATATCCTCATGCCACTCTAGATCCAGTCAGTGAAAGGAATGATCAATAGGATATTGTTTTGTATTTCTAGATTAAATTGAGTCTTCAAATTAGATTTCAAAGCTGGCAAAAAATAAACCTAAAATTTCCATTCTGTTCCCCACAATTGATCTCTAGCCATTTCTTACAAATAGAGCAATGAGATTGTTTTTTACTGATAATCTCATCACAGGTATGATTTCTTTTCATCAATTTTTTTTCTCCTGACTATTCTTTGTTATAATTGTTTTTATCTTCTCTGAAGATTATAATGTTTATTATCAGTATTGTACATATATAATGCATGGTAATAATAGCTAGCATTTATATAGCATTTTAGGGTTTGCAAAGCACTTTACAAATATCTCATTTTATCATATCTTTATATTTACTTATTCTATTTGTAAAACACACAGAAATAGGTTGTCTTATATCACTGTTCATTTCATTTTTAATGCCTTCTACTAAATTACAAGCTCTTGAAAAACAGTCACTGGCTTTTTACTTTTTATAAGTCTCCCTTTTGAGTCTTCATAATACAATCTGTTTACATATATGTACATATGAAAAGAGGAGGGTTTGAAAAGTCAGCAGCAAATGTTGAGAAGGGGACACTGTATAAGTCTGTTAGAGACTACACATAGCATTCATAGTCTCAAAACTTGCTCATGTGACATTTATTATTTATATGTACCCTGTAGTCTTCTTATTATATTTTCTTTTTTTTCATCTGTCTGTGTGCTTTTATTTATGGAAGAGCTTATTCTTGCCAGCATGTATACTGAATTGGTATCTATTATGGACTGACTTCTTGTCCTGTTCTTTCACCCCCAATTCTAGGTAACGACTGTTATTATGTTATATACTTTTTGTTGAGAAGCTGTATGGACCATTCATTTTTGGAGATCAGTCTCTTCCAGGTTGTTAATTGCCTTCTATTATATTTTGCTAGTGTGCTATAGATCACAGCCTGTTTTTGACAAAGTTATTTGTGCATTGCTGTGGCCAACTGTTCATCATCATGGATCAAGTTGATGATGTCTTTCCAAACGTAGTTAGGCTGGTCCTTTGGCAACAGATATTTAGGTCATTTCCAGGCATGTGCTGGAAACTCTTGTAGCTTATTTGACTTTGACATATCTTCTGCTTTTTTGAAATAATCTGCAAATACCCAGGGCCCTTTAAGGACCCATTTGCTTAGGAAGGTATCAGAGGATGACCTTAGGAGAAGAGACCGCTATGATATGTATTAAGAAATGGATAACAACAATAACATAATATTTTAAGGTTTGCATATGTTATTCATTGGATTAAATTGAATTATATCATATTATTTAGTTGTCAGATTTTTAAAAGGCACTGGGTGATCTTCTATGTGACTTCTTTTTTCAATAGAATGTATCATCAATATATCATGGTGATAATTTTCCTGTTCCTCACTGGGTCAGCTGTGGTATTACAAGCAAACTTATGTTTGGAAGAAGAAAGTAAGTAATAACTACAGAGATTCAAATGTGTTTCTCTTTTTAGTAATAGTAAATTAAGTAGAACCTCAGTTGGAGAATTGTGCATATGTATATGACTATGCATATATATATATATATATATATATATATATATATATATATATATATATATATATATATATATATATATATGAGAGAGAGAGAGGGAGAGAGGGAGAGAGGGAGAAAGAGAAAGAAGGGATTGTTCCCACCAGGACATTCTATAAATATGCTATTGTAACAGATACTACTCTGGCCTCCACTACATATGGACCAGATATGTTTCTTTTTATCTTTTCCTCTAATTTCCCTGGGGGACTAGAAGAAGAAATGCTAAAGAAAATCATAATAGAAGAATGGGCAATCACTATCCCAGCCCTGTCTTATGTCAGCTGAATTGTGTTTTTTAAAAAAATCTGTTTAAGAATAAATTTTCCATGAACATCTATGGTTGACCTTGTCCTTGTATTGCTTGGTTTTCCATTATTTGCAGCATGAAATTTCAATGGAAGTCATACAGGAAAGTGGGATTTTATATTTATACTTCTTCCATTTCCCTTTCTTTCTTATTTCCTTCCTCCTCTTCCTCCTCCTCCTCCTCCTCCTCCTCTTCCTCCTCTTCCTCCTCCTCTTCCTCCTCCTCCTCCTCCTCCTCCTCCTCCTCCTCCTCCTCCTCCTCCTCCTCCTCCTCCTCCTCCTCCTCCTCCTTCTCCTCCTCCTCCTCCTCCTCCTTCTTTTCTTCCTCCTCCTATCTCTCTTGGGCTGGTAGTGTATCAGCCTCTCATGAACACAATCCCGATACCAACCAGAAGAAATTTGATTTGCTACATTTCTGACCTAGGCAATATTTTCTCCCTGTAGGTAGCCTGGTGGCCCCTACTCCCAGGGGCTCATCATATTGATGACAGACTTAGTGTGAACACCTGGTTGGTGTTCTGTAGCTCAGAATTCCTGAGATCAAGCAATCCACTAGTTTCATCTTCCCCAGCACCAGGAACAGGGGTATACACTAAACCCAACTCAGTTTCATCTTTAGAATAGCTGCACTAGTTTCTCAAAATCTTTTGGATCCACTCAATTCCTTGTTCAGAGTATCACATCTTCTCCTCCTAATTTGGACTTAATGATGAAAGAAGAGAGAATTGACAAGTGGCTCTATGCAGAAACCTTTTTGAAATTTTGCCTGATTGAGTTATATAATTTAAAGAACCAAAATGACCCATCAATTTTTTACATGTAGACAAAACCCAAGAGACATTTTGGGGGAAATGAGCAGTGCAGTTAGAATTGAAGAAAATGGTGATGTATTAAAAAAATCAACTTATTTCCAATGCCTTTTTAATCATCCTACTTAACAATAGAGAAGTGGGCTAAACTTTGTTAATTATATAGCATAATATTTATTGCTTAACAATGTAAAAGGTGAAATATTTGGATTAGAAAAGATATAGACAAATAAAGTTTGACTTAAAGATGCTTTCTAATATAAATTCTTATTTATGTTAATGAAGCTAATTATGATAATTCATCTATGTTGTGTCAAGCCATGTCTAGAGCAGGGATTCTTAACTTTTATTGTGTCATGGACCCCTTGGGTAGTTTAGTGAAGCCTACAGATTCTTGGAATGTTTTTAAATGCATAGAATTGCAAAGGCAAATAAGTTTTGTTGAAATATTATTAAATATTTTAAAAAATCATGGACCCCACATTAAGAACCTCTTACTTAGAATGGTGGATTTTAGTCATTGAGCATTTTATATATATGAATATGTAAATATTTACTTTTTAAATTAAAAATAAAAATATAAAAATTGAGTATTATATATATTTTTTCTTTCCTTTAATTCAACAGTTTTACTTCTCCCACCTGTAAATTTTACAGTTATGGTAACTGGTTTATCTAAAGTTCTTTTACGATGGAAACCAAATCCTAATCAGGATCCAAGAATAAATTGTGTAAAATATAATGTGAAAATTAATATTCCAAATGAAGATGATGTGAGTATTAAAGATATATATGTTTCTTGCACAAAATCCATTTGATTCAATTTTCTATATAACTGCAATTTGAAACTCAAATCCACTGAGGAAAGCAGAAGAAAAGACTAATCAGCCTGACCCAGACCCCCTATCAAAGTGGTTTGTGGCCATAGAGGAGACTTTAAGGGAAGTGAGTGAAAAGTTGTATTTTGCATCTTGATTAGCACTAATAAAAACAAAGATAATTTAGTTGTATGCTAAATGCTTATTAATGAGAAAGAACATGTGCTACAATTCTTTTCTAAGTAGAACTGCAGCTTGGTTTTTTGGAATTAAAAAAAAAATCTAAACTAGAAAACAGAAGAATCCATCACACAGACAATGTGGAAATTCACAGGAAATTCAAATGTTGATTTTTATCCAGCTGCAGATTTCACCTTAGAAGCTGTTTTGTTGCACTGTGGTTAGATTTTGTTTTCAGAAATAGGAGACAATGTTTACTTAATTGAAGTAGTCTCCTTATTATGGCTGTTTTCTTACCAAATTCCATGGTTTCTGGGATTTATTTCCAGTATGAAACTAGAAAGACCCAAAGCACAAGTGTAAATGTACTTCACCGGGGATTTTCGGCAAGTGTGCAGACAATTCTTCACTGTGGTTTTCGTTTTTTCCAAAGTAATTGGGTTTCAGCTGAGCTTCAAGCCCCTCCAGGTAAGATATGATTTGGGATAAGTTTTGATTTATTTACTGTGTGTTGCATGGATAGAGAACTAGAAAAACCAGTGTTACCAAATTAATGGATGACAAGAGTTTCTTCCAAAAATGAATTGTGATTTTAATCATAATTAAAATTGAATGGTAATTTTAATAATTTTGCTTCAAAAACTATGGGGCCTTTGAGGTAACACTGAGCAGAGAGGAAAGTACTTTAAAATATTTACATATTCTTAAAGAAAATAAAGAAGAGTCATCTAATTAACCAGTTAATGGTATAAAGGAAAGAATACTAAATTGGGAATTGGAAGAATTGGTTACAGTTAAAATGCACATATTCTGTAGAGAGAATATACAGTAAGTTACTGTCAGTGAGTAGCACCTTATTAGGAATTAGTTTCTTAGATTGTTTTTCAACTTGACAAGGAGCTAAGAAGGAAAGAGGCAAAAGGAAGATAAGTTTTGATGGGGAGGAAATAGATGGTGAGAAAGTATCAGGCACCCTGGAGGAAAGACTCACCTGGGCAGAGATCCATAAGTTGTCAGAAGGAAGACACACTAGATGTTGGTGGAAGGAGTCAAAGAGTAGGAGAAAGGGCTTCTTAAAAAAGGAAAATCCTCAACCAAACTTTTCCTTCTTCCTTATTTTTTGATGACTGACACTGGATCATCTAGTAGTTCCTGACTACTGGATATGGTCCATGGACCCATACACACAGGTTTTTTAGGCAACAAGCAAGATGAAACAGAGGTTGAAGAAAATTTGAACCAATAGGTACCATCAACTCTTAGTGGGATAGAACTCACACATGGCATTTGGGTCCAAATCTTTGAAATTGCCATTGAAAATAAGGTAGTTTCTAAAGAGACCACCCTATTTGATACATATTCAAAATAGTAATAATGATTTAGCTATCACTTATATACTTAAGTTTTCCAAGTACTGTATAAATATTTAATTTTGTCTCATAACAACTTCGGATAAGGTGCTATTTTTATCCTCATCTCTCTTACAGATGAGGAAACTGGGGCAGACAGAGGTTAAGTGATTTGCCTAGGGTCACATAAGCAGTAAGCAAATGAGGTAGAATTTTAATTCCTGGCTGCAGGTACCGTGTAGTATTCACTGTGCCCACCTAGCTGCCTCAAAAGAAATAAGGTACATCGTGATCTAGAAATCAGAGGGAAGGGAGGGAAATCATCTTAGAGAATATCTGGCTGATAAACAGAGAATGAGAAGAAATGATTTTGATAATGGAATACACTGCAGACCACCTGAAGAGTTGGGGGAAACACATAAAGATATTGAGAAATAGGCTGTAAGTATGAGGTGGAGCCGTGAAGGGGAACTTCACATATCCAGATATGTGCTGGAAGGAGCTCTTCCTCTCTCTTCTCTCCTCATTTTTTTCTCCTTTCCTCTCTCTCTATGCCCCTACTGCCTCTTTCCCTTTTCTCTCTCTCCCTCTTCTCCCCTCTCCTATCCTCTCCTATCTCTATTTCTTTCTGTCTCTGTCTTTGTCTGTCTGTCTCTGTCTCTTTCTTTCAGTCCCTGTCTCTCTGTTTCTGTCTTTCTCTCTCCGTCTCTCTGTGTGTCTGTCTTTTTGTCTTTAACTGCCTCTGTCTCTTTCTCTGTCTCTCTGTCTTTGTGTCTGTCTCTCCCTTTCTCTCTCACTCTGCCAAAAGCCTATCAGTTCAGTTAAATGTCTTGATTAGTCTAATTTGGGTTTTAATCCTTCAAAAAGTAAAGGAACCAGCAAAGGACAATTCTCTTTTGGATTTTGGTTGCTGGGGTTAAAAGGGGAATCTTTGAGGAAAGTGACCATTCCCTGAGAGTTTATTTTAGAAAAAAGAGGTTAAAACCAGTCATCATCTGCAATATACTCTGGATTTAAGAAGAACAGATGACAAATTATCCAGAGGAGGATTAGGTAGGATATTGTGAATTAACATTCTACATGATGAGTCAAGTCACAAGGACTGGGAAACACTTAAGGATGAAATTCTGAAGATAGAGAAGAAAAGAATTCTGATCAGAAAGAACCAGAGTCTAAAGAGAGCCTTTGGATACACAAGGCATTAACCAACAAACTTGATTTTAAAAATGTCTTGTACAGAAGATGAGAGCAAATGCAGACAAGAAGGATGATCACAGACGTGACATTGCTCTATGAGAACAGTGTCAGGAGCACTACAGTTTAAAATGAACTTAAGCTAATATGATTATTAATTATCATGTGAGAGTCTGCAGCATTTTTTTCCCTCAATTGTTATAACTTTTTTAAAATAATAGCTTTTTATGACCAAAATGCATGCAGAGATAGTTTTCAACATTCAGCCTTGCAAAACCCTGTATTCCAATTTTTTCTCCTTCCTTTCCCCACTTTTCCCCTAGATAGCAAATAATCTAACATGTGCAATTCTTCTATACAAATTTCCACATTTATCTTGCTACACAAAAAAATCAAATCAAAAGAAAAAAAATGAGAAAGCAAACAAAAAAGCAAGCGAACAACAACAAAAATGGTGAAAATACTATGTTATGATCCATAGTCAGTCCCCATAGTCCTCTTTCTGGGTGCAGATGGCTCTTTCCATCAAAGTCTCCATTGTGGCCTGAATTACCTCATTGTTGAAAAGAATATGACTTTTATTTTTTAAAATATCAATTTTATTTTCAGTTCGTAATACTTTGCCACCTCTTCCTCCACTACCCCCTGAGAAAGAATCAAAGCTCATTACAAATTCCCATACTAGCCATGTCTAAAAGTATCTGCAAGATTTTTTGACTGTAAAAAGGAACCCCTTTTTCTGAAAAAGTTAGGAATCTGATAATAGCAGTTTACACATTTTCCTTGTTTCTAACTCAAGAAGTAAATAAATGGAGACATTTCTGACTTTAAACTTTATCAAATATTATATGCATGCATATTTGATCAAGCGCTCTTTCTCTGCTGTTTCTTTCTGTCTCTGTCTCTCCTCCTAGCTAGCTAGCCTTCTATCTGGAGTGATATAGATTTATCTTTTCTGTATGGCCAGAAAATAAACTAGATTGAAAGTTCCTCGCTTGACACCTCTTGGGCTCATAATATATAACATCCAGGAGGGATTTCATTTTCTTATAGCTCTTTCCCTTCAATAAGAACTCTGTGATGTAAACTGTATTTGTGTTCTTTTCTCTATTCTCTACCTGGGGCTTAAATGCAGTTAAATGACTTTACCAAGCTCACATTACTCAAAAGGGTCTGGATTGGGATCCAGATCTGGCTTCCTTTGACACCAAGTTTAATGCTTTTTTTTTTTTTCTTCTATACTACTCTCTTAGAGGCCAACTTGCCATTGCCCTACCATTGTGTTCTACCATGTTTATGGTTTTCAAAGGCTAGAACAAGATCTCCTGGGGGCTCCAGGTTCTTTCAAGAGATTTATGAGATCAAAACTATTTGCTATTTACTATTTATAATGACAAGATGCTTTAATTTCCAATGCCACTTAAACCAAAACTCTTTGTCTCAGGGTCTTTAATAATTCCTCAGACTAAAAGGGGGTTCTAAGATCACAAAGTTCAAGAACTGCTGCCTTATCCTATCTCTGTGTGCTCTTTCTCTCTCCTCTGACTCCCTTTTTTGTTTCTAAATGCAGACTTTAGTGTAACCTCCTCACTAAGCCCTCAGTCCTCCTTTCTTGATAGTCTCCAAAACCAGGACAGTATAATTGTTGATGGAAAGCTGTTCTTGCTGCCTGAAACCTTGGCATCAGGTTCTGACTCTGATGCATTCTTTCCCCCTCTAATTCTATCACTTTTAGGATCTATTGAAGAAGGGATTTTTTTCAGGAATTGATTAGACTAGATGGCTTCTAAGGTTCAGGATAATTCAATTCAGGATAATAATGTCTTAAAATTTACTTCATAGGGTGGTAGTGAAACAATGTCAATCAATCTTAAAGAGCTCTAAAATATGTTATGCAATTTTATTTTCTTTGCCTTCCCAACTATATTTTAAGTTGTTTAGGGGATAGATAATGTATCACTATTGTAAGTCACACAATGTCCAGATAGTGCTCAATAGATGATTGTTTACTCTTGTTTAATGGCTTACTGGTTGTTAATGGTTTGGAGATTCTAAAACTGATAAATTTAGTTTGAGGATCAGAAGTGACATTAAGACTGAATCATCTAAGGCTAATGGTATAAGAACAACTACTTGATTTTTTTAGTCTACAGAGAAAATTTGGGTTATATAAATCCTTTCATTACTACTACTTTCAGTTAAACACTTGGAAAAGAAAAAAAAAACATAGAGAAAAGTTAAAAGTAAAGAAATATACTTCCAATTTCTAAGACATGGGAACACACCTGGAAACAGTTGACCTGGTTTTTAGAGAGAGAGAAAAATGATGAAAAGCATGAAAATACTTGGAGAAAATACAGATATCAACATCATCATCATCATCATCATCATCATCATCATCATCATCATCATCATCATCATCTCATTCTCTCCATCATGATGCAGCTGTCTACTTAGTTTTGTTTTATTAATACATATTTCCAAACTTAACCATTTTGTCTATGGAAGTGATGAAAATTAGGTAAGGGGTACCTAGATGAAATTAGGGTTAATTGAGGTCTAGTGGCAAGTTTGAGGTACAGAGAGTCAAACAGAGCTCCCCTGAAACCCTTTGGGATTTGGTGCAAGGATACAGAGTTAAATGAGGTCTAGTAGCACCGCAAGGGTTCTCTGTAAAGGAATTTACAGACCCGAAAACCTAGATTAATAAAAGAGGTTTATTTTGGGTTTGGAAGTAAGGTTAAAGGTAGAAAGATGACAGGGTCAGGGCTGGCACCGGGTGGACAGGAACCCTTGGCATAGCTGGCTTATGCTATGTTTGGGGCTCCTGCAAAGAGTGGGCTCCAGTTTCTCTCTTTTTATAATGGGGGGCTTTTGGTAATCTTGAAAGGGGCCCGTGGGGGAAGTCCCAAATTGGCTCCTGGCTGGTTTCTGTCAGGATTAGAATTTGAATAGAATTCAATGGATTTTTAGATAAGGAGGAAGCTGTTTGTGGGGGTTGGGGAAACCTGAGCAGATGGGGGCTGGAACAGCCCAAGTTAGCTCAGATCTGATGGGGGCTGGGAATTAGAAAGGAATCTTAACGACATGAGAAGGAACCACAAGTAGCCATATTATACAGTCCGATGGCTTTGGAATTGCATCAGTGACTGAAAACAAAATCTGAAGAACCAACTTTTGAGAGACATCATCTTTATATTTCTTGTGGCTAATGAAAATTTCACAATTTGTTCACAAATATTCATGGAATCCCTACAAAAATGAGCATAGACTTGTGCTAGTCATTCTTGGGTAGAGGCCTTGGATGTACTAGAAGCCATTCTAGCCATAGGTTGACTCAAGTTTAGAAACCAACTTAGTTTCTTCCTTGACCAGGTTTGAGTATAATTTGAAAGAAAACCATTAATAATAATAAAAAAAGAAATCATTTCTGACTTGAATAAGTAGAATAAGATATTTTACCACACAAAGATTTTGAGAACTTTCCTTTGATAACTTCAAAATAAACTTCAGAACAGTTCATCCAATCTTTCTGGGAATGGAGAGATTTCCTCATGTAGACTGTAGTAGTTATACACAACTGGCTTGGTTCCACGATGGCTGATTTGGTTGGTTAAGTCATCATCAATCAGTCATTGAGCACAACCTCTCACCTAATGTATTGCTTTACTCCCTAAAATACCTTTCCATTTACTCAACCAGCTTATTTTTGTCCCAGCATTTTGAACTGTCTGCCAAACAAGCTGTTAGCCTGCCCCATCTGATAAATTTTTCAACTGTCCATATTTTTCTTCTGCCCAGGGACTCTGTGCAGCTGCATTCTTAGGGATTACTGTTGACAGTAACATACTTTCTTCCTCACTTATGACAATTTCATTGTGGGCCTGAAGGCTTCCTACCATTTGTGACACTGTGACATAAAAAATCACAGCAGTTCGGCTTCCAGAGCATGGAGCTCTCCAGAGTGTTACTTTTAAACGGGGTTTCATAGCGCACTTGTGTTTTAAGCCCATTGTTCCAGGAGCTAAATGTGTTCCTGAAGCTCCCAGTTATAGAGCCAGTGCAGCTGTGGGCTTGATGAGGGCTTCTCTCCCATTCTGAGCAATTCCTAACAATTCAGCTCATTGCTGCTTTAGAAAGGTTTTACCTCTGCTCCAGGCTCTCACCATTTCTCTACACAAATTTTTTACTCTAGTCAAATTGGCTTTCTCTCCCAAAAGGTCTTCTGTTCTCCTATCTTTGTTCAAATACCTTCCCCTGCCTAGAATGGCTATCTCATTTTTTTAAGCTAAATTCTATTTATTCTTCAAATGCTCCCCTCTTCCCTTCTTCTCCTTCCCCAGGGGAAGAGATTGTATTTTGTCCTAAATTTCTGATAATTCAAGAGGCAATAGAGGTGGCAACTAAACATTCTTGAATGGAGAGAATGGCATCATCAAAGCTGTGCTTTAGGAAGATTATTTTCTGAATTGTGAGAAGAATAGATTGGAGAGGATGAATGAAGATTAGATGAGAGGATTAGAGGGAGGAGGATGACCTACTTAGAGACTATCACAATAGTTTAGGAGAAAGAGTCTTCTTGCCTTGGAGGCCAGCTTTTTTATCTATTCTGCTTCAGAGCTTCTCAGTCTCAGGGACATCCAAGATTAACATTGTGTTGGTCTTGCAGGAGCTCCTGGGACATCAGCCATGAATCTGACTTGTGTCACTAACATCTTAAGGGATGAGGTATCTCTCCATTGTACTTGGATTGTTGGCAGGAATGCCTCAGAGGATACTCAGTACTTCCTCTTCTACAGGTTTGCCTCTGCTTATTGTTATTTATTTGTTCAGTTGTCTACCTCTTCATGAGCCCGTGGACCATGGTACGCCATTACTGTTCATGGTGTTTTCTGGGCAAAGATGCTTCCCTTTTTCAGTGGATTAAAACAAACAGAGAATTAATTACTTACTTGGGGTCATGCAACTAATTACCATCCTGAGGCCATATTGAACTCAGGACTTCCTGGTTCCAGACCCAGAGCTCTATCCACTGAGGCACCTAGTTGCCTCATCTCTGTTTACATATATGCAAATAACTAATTTTCTCTAGCTTTATAATACATATCTGTTACAATTTAGGTTTGACATATACACTGAAGAATGCCATGAATATAGAAAAGATTCATGGAATAGAAATATAGCATGCTGGTTTCCAGAGACTGCCATCGATAGAAAAGGGCGTGGAAAGCTGGCAGTACACATAAATGGCACAAGCAAACAAATGGCCATCAAACCACTGGATCAGCTGTTTGACCTTCATGCTATTGGTAAGGAAGACTCATGAGATCACAGATCAGAAATTAAGAAACCCCCTAATTTACACAAGACACTCAAGTGACTTGCCCAGGTTTGAAACTCAGGTATCTCTAATTCAAGGACCGGTCCTTTGTATGTTATGCTACGCTTTAATCCCCAAATCTAAGGTTGGAGTGGAAGACTTTTATAATAATGACTTGCCTTTTGTAATTATATAATTATATATAGGCAATATAACTTTTCACACATGTATATATTTTTGTTTTATTCTTATAGCTACCTTGTTAGGTAGGTCACAGAGAATTTTATCATACCTATTTTATAGCCAAAAAGACTTAGTGAAGCAATGACTTGTTAAAATTCATACAACTATAAATGTCAGAACCTCTTGAAATCTAGTCCTTTTAACTCTATTTTTAGTGTCTTTCAACAATACTTCTCTGTAATAGGGAGATGAAAAAGAGTAGTACCCTGCAATAAGCTTAATGGGTTGCATCAACCTTTAAAAGTTAATTTTCAACATTTCCTTTGATTTACATGTCTACATATCTATATTTGTAGCCTTGCTCTCATATATAAATATGTATATGTATATATGTATATACACACATGATAGGGAGGTCTACTATATTTTGCAAGACTGTGGATATAGGCATGACCACTGACATTTTCTAGGATATCCCCAAAGTGTCACTTAAAGAAATGCGGGCAAAATGATATAGATGACAAAATTAAATCTAATGAAATGAGTGTCAGATAAGGTGTGATAATTCATAGAATCAGTGAAGGTTAGAGCTGGAAGGAAACAAAGAATTCATCAAATCCAACCCACACATTTGACAAATCAGGAAACTGAAGCTTAGGGAATAATTTACCCAAAGTCATAGAGTTATTAACTTTTGTGTAACGAGGACTCAACTCAAGTCTTTGGGATTCAGGTCTGATACTTTTATTATTCCCTAGTCTTGGATTGGTCAGTCAGTAGACTTACTGAAAAAAAAGTCTACATTTCCTCAGCCAAGAATCCTCATGGCTATGAGACTATTTGCTGATCTAATGGAAAGGACCCAGAACTATGAATTTGAATCTTAAAACTACAATAGGCAGTGTAGTATAGTGGATAGAGAACTGACCTTGAAATCAAGAAGACCTGGTTTCAAGCTCATCTATGATACACAATGTGGGCAAATCCCTTAACTTCTCCAAAAGGCCTGAAATGTCAACTCTGCAGGCAGCTAGTAAAACTCCTAAATGCTCACTTAAATCAGATTAAAATGTAATCAAAAGATGTCTTAAAAATTAAAATACAATATGACATCTAATGTTAAATTGTGGTTTTCTAAGTCAATATGCTGCCCTCAGGGTTTCTATTTGAGTTTGAAACCACTACTCTGGGCAACTTTTTAATGTTTCAGAGAAAGTGTCAACCTGTGTGGGCAAAGAGTTTCCTCATCTGGGAAATTACAGGTTCAGTCCCTATACCTCTGTTTATTATCTGTGTTACCCTAAAGGAAGAATTTATTTTTCCTCAAATCAAGAAACTGATCTAGTTAAATAGCAGTGATAAAAAAGCCTTAGACTGGGAATAGAGAGATTAAGATTCTAATCTGCACTTTATTATTTTACTGAGTGACCTGGGCCAAATGATTTCATCTCTGTGTGCCTCAGTTTATCTATCTGTCAAAATAGAGTCTAAACTAGAACTCTGAAGTCCCTCCAACTTTAATGTAATGATCTGACCTGTTCTCTTGGGAATAATAATAGCTACCTCCTTTACCTCCTTATAAGGCCTCGTTAAGAAGACCAAGTGAAAGAACAAATGAAAACTACTTTCAAAAGGGAAGAAGCTTTGTACATATGAATGATTCTGTTGAATTAGAGTATTTTTGAGCTAGAAGAAATTTCAGATCTAATCTAACCCCATACTTTTATATATATGGTTTGCAGCCCCACAATGGAGTTAGTCACTGGAACCTATGACCTCTCATTCATATTTCTGTGTACTTTCCATCTATTCTGATTCATTTTATCTTGACTGTACCCTGATTGAGTCATATGGAGAGTAAGGCTTTATACTTCAGTCAAAAGTGCAATTCTATTCTTTAAGGCTGAGGGAGAATTCTCCTAAATAATGACCCTATCTAGGAGAAACTATACTCTTCACCTTGGAAATGACCTTGGTCATGGGTGGGAGTCATCTTTGTCTTGCAAACAGTGATTCAATTTAGGCTCCCATCAGAAAGTTAATTATATTTAAAAATCTATTTGATTGCCAGGATCCCCGATAGCTCTTGCAGCTGATTATAGACAATATCCTATCTTAGAAATGCCTTAAAATTTTAAAATGGTGGCTGGAAGCATCAATTCTCATGAAATTGGCTCTTATTTTCAAATCTAGATCAAGTGAATCCTCCAATGAATGTCACTGCAAAAATGGAAGGAAATCGTCTGTTTATACAATGGGAGAAACCAATTTCTAACTTTCCTAGAAAATGTTTTGATTATGAAGTGGACATCTACAACATAAGAAGGGATTATTCACAGGTAATTCTAAGAAATGGTGTTGCACATATATTAGAAGTCTTTGTTAATTATCTACTACTATTTCCCTGGTTGAACCATGATCTTATGAAACTAAAGTTGGGCTTTCAGTGTCCACACACCCAGTTTCCTTGAGAAAATTGTTCCATGGGCACATTTCTTTCCTCTCTTTCACTGACAAACTTTTAAAAACAGCAAACTCTACTTACTATCTCTACTTCTTTACTATTCTCCTATTCCTCCATCTCTTACAATATGGATTTTTGAGCCCATTGATCTAGAAGACTGTCCTCTTTAATTTAAGCCCTGATCTCCCACAAAATACAAAGATCTTTCCTTAATTTAATGCTCCTTGACATCATTGTTTGTTATTTGTCCTTCATTCTCAAAGAGGACCAAAGACGTCAGGAGGGTGCTTTCTTGATTTGTAAGTAAATTAGATTTAAATGAGGCAGAGTTGTACAAAGTCATCAACTTTACTGTGTCCTCCCTCAGAGTCCAGTGATAAGATATAGGTCAAGATGACCACCAATTGTCCCAGACTTTGGCGTTTTTAAGTTAAGATCTTTCCCAAGTCTCAGCTTGTCTGAAGTAATGATCATTCAAAAATTAGGCCATCTCTTGCCTTGACATTTTTGTAGCATTGGACACCATTAATCACTTTTTCCTTGAAACTATTAACTCCTTTGACTTTTATGCCACAGGACACTGATGTTCACTTTATACTTCTAGTTTGTCTCTTTTTACTTATTCTTACCCCTAAATGTATGAATTCCTCAAAAATCTGTCTCTAATTAACTTTATAATCTTTAAAAAATCTTTATATTCTTTCCCTTAACAATATCATCTACTCCTATACCTTCAGCTTGTACCATTATATCCCTCATATCTCCTCTAACCCTCAAGTCTCTTTTGCACTCCAGATTCACATTTCCAGCTGTCTGATAGATATTATATAGATCTTTATATACTACTGGCACTTCCAACTCTGAGACTATATTCATTATATTTCTAACCAACCAAATCTACTCTTTCTCTTGTCATTGTCTTTTGGATAGCAGTATCACTATTCTCCCAATGACTGAATCAATGAATCAACAAACATTTAGTAAGCAGCTATTAGGCACTAGACACTGAATATATAAAGACAAAGTGAATACAGAGTGAAAAATAACTCTTGAGGGCATTATAAACTAGCTAGAGGAGATAATAAATACTTATTTGAGTACATACAAAAGAAATAAAAAATAGATACAAGGTAATAGGTACAGAGAAGAAGAAGTAGTAGCAATTGGTGAAATCAAGGAAGTCTTCATAGGTGATACTTAAACTGAATATTGAAAGAAAACAGAGAAATAGTGACAATGTCTCAGAAATGTGAGAAATGGTGGTAAGGAAAGATTGTATTTCAGGCATGTCAGTGCAAGAAAGTACAGAAATAAAGCAAGATGTTTGAAGAACATTAAGAAGATCAGATTAGTTAGATCATAAAGTATATGAAGTAGAGTAATATGACTAAAAAGGTAGATTGGGTCTCAATTGTGAAGGATTTAAAATGACAAAAAAAAATTATGTTTGTTCTTAGAAGTAATAAGAAGCCCTTAGTGCTTATCGAATAAGGCAGTGACACTATTAGACTTATGCCTTAAGAAAAGCACTTTGTTGCTTATTTGTAGGATGGATTAAAGTGGGAAGAGAATTGAAGCTAGAAAACTAATTAGGAAGCCACTGTAATGGTCCAGGCTTGTGATGATGATGGTCTGAATTAGTGTGATGGGTAGAACAATGCAGAGCACAGATTTGAGAGACGTAGTGAGGTCAAAATGACAATATTTGGTAACTAATTGGATATTTGGTGTTAAGAAGCATAAACAGTCAATAATAACATCAGAATTAAAAACCAAGGTACCTGGAAGAATGGTGCTCTTGACAGAAATAAAGAAGTTCACAAGAAAAGTGGGTTGGGAATGGGTAAAGGAAAGCAATAAGTAATGTATTATTGCACTGTAAGAAATGATAAATAGGAATTTGGAGAAATGGGGATTTGTATGAAGTAATACAAAGTAAAATAAGCACGACTAATGGAACAATATACAAGACAAACAATGTACTAATGTAAGTGAAATTTTTAATAGAAGGAAGGTAAATCTGGATATTGGAAAAACCAAGGAAGGTCTCAGAGAAGAAATAATGATATATATACTTTATACCCCTTGGCTGAGGTGTAAGAAAACAAGGTCAAAATGCTTTATATATTGGTTATAGAAATAGTTTCTGTATTAAATCCTTTTGTTTAGTTTTTTTTTTTTTTTTTTAATGAAAGGGAGTGTTCAGTCTAGAAAAGGGGTGAATGTGAAGGGACAATGAAGTAAAGACAATTTAAAAATAAGACACATTTAAAAAAAACAAAAAATATATTATTATACATTTCAAGAAATATTGTATTGTTTTGATATATGAATTAATGATACCATGTGAGAGAACATTTAAGGAAAATTATATTAATGGCACAGAGAAACCATATTCTCTGCATTTCTTCATCTTTCAATTAATTGTGTGAAAATAATAATATGGTCTGCATTGGTGTATTATTTGAAAATTTTGCCCTTTCTTATACAGAGATCTTACATAGATATATAGAGCATTCACTCAAGGGAAGGAACTGCTTTATTTTTGCTTTGTTTCTCAAGAACCTAGTACATTGATATATGTAATAGACACTCCATAAATGTTTACTGTATTAACTTGAAAGCAGGCATCCAAGTTGGCATTAATTGATTAACTGATTGCCTTTTTATGATAGAGGAAGGAGGTTAAAGTCAGTTGTCATCTGAAATATACTCATTTCTTCCTCCAAATGCTCTCTTCTTCCTAACTTTTGTATTATACTGAGGGCATCAGCATCCTCCCAGTCACCATGGCTAACAATTTAGGTGTCATCCTTGAGTTCTTACTTTCTTTTCTCCATCTATATCTATTTTGTTACCAAGACCTTTGATTTTTTACCTTTATAACTTCTTTCATATATGCCTTCTTCTGTCTTTGGACTCTGCTACTGCCCTGGTGAAGACCCTCATCACCTCATACCTAGATTGTGGCAATATTTTACTTTTTGATCTTCCTAACCAAGTGAAGTCCATTCTACACTCAGTGCACCAAAGTGAGCTTCCTAAAGCAAAAGTCTGATCATGTAACCCTCCTACTCAACAGTCTTCGGTTTGGTATTAAAAACCCTTCAACACTTGCCCCTGTCTCTATCTTACTAGCATTTTTAGACCCCCTCCTCTGCTCCCCCCCACACACACACTCTGCTTATTTCCCATGCTGGAGTTCTCTCTTTATCTTTTGTCAAATTTCAGCTAAAATTCTACCTTCTACAGAAAGTTTTCCTGACTTCCTTTAATTTTACCACTTACAGTTATTGATTATTTCCAATTTCTCTCTCCTGTCACTTATTTTTAAAGGTTTTTTTGCATATTGTTTTCCCCATTAGACTATGTGCTTTTCTTTGTATTTTCAACTCTTATGCTTGACATATGGTAGGTACTTAATAAGTAGATAAATAAATTGGCTGAAAGTAGAATTTTCAATAATAGATTTGTTGATTTTTAAATTTGTTTGTTTAGATACAGAAAATTCAAGGAAATTCTTTTGACTTGATAATTGATCCTACTTGTAAGTATTCTATAAAAGTAAGAGCTACGGTGCATTTCGATTGTAGAAAGAATGGACTTTGGAGTGAATGGAGTCAATCTATTTATGTAGGTAAGTTTCAGTGATTTCTCTTCTTATTCATGGATATCATTATACATTTTTATAACTCTACAAACTCTTCCAGGGTTAGTACAAAGATTGAGCTTAACTTCATCTGGATTTCAAATTTCATTTGAACTGATTTTCTAATGGCCTTCTGCCTTAGATATTTGGTATTTGAAATCTGATGTCAATAGTATCTCAAACTAATTATATCTAGAAAAAAGTTATCTTTCTCCCTAAATTTATCCTACTTCTTAACTTCACTGAAATTTATAGCTTTAGTTTTATGATTCCTCATGCCCCAAATCCAATTAATTACCAAATCTTGTCATTTTTACCTCCTTTTAAAAAAAGCTTTTTATTTTCATAAAATATACAGTTTTCTCCCCCCCCCGCCCCCCCAAGGCTGGGGTTAAGTGACTTATCCAGGGTCACACAGCTAGGAAGTGTCAAGTGTCTGAGATCAGATTTGAACTCTGGTCCTCCTGAATTCAGGGCTGGTGCTCTATCCACTGAGCCACCTAGCTGCCCCCAATAGTTTCCAACATTCACCCTTGTAAAACCTTGTATTTCAAATTTTTCCCCTCCTTTCCCTCCACTTCTCCCCCCCCTGGCAAATTATGTTAAGTCTGTGAATTTCTTCTATATGTATTTCCATAATTATACTACACATGAAAAATCAGATCAAAAAGGAAAATAAATGAAAAAGCAAACAAAAAAGCAAGCAAACAACAACAAAACAGTGAAAATGCTATCTTATGATCCACACGCAGTCCCCATAGTCCTCTCCCTGGGTGCAGATGGCTCCCTCCACCACAAATCTGTTAGAATTGGCCTAAATCACTTCATTGTTGAAAAGAGCCATGTCTGTCAGAATTGATCATATAATTTTATTTTCCCCACTTCCTTTCTTCCTTAAAAGGTCACTAGTCAAGAAACAGAGGCAAAGATTTCCTTGGTCACTTACATATGATTTTAGGAAAGTTCCAAACTTCATTATGGCCTATTTTTCTGACAGAGTAACAATCTTGGCACTTATTTACCCAGAAGATAAGTGGAATGAAGGTAGAACATGATGGTTAGGCACATTTCCATTTTCACTTTAAGCAAAGGGCACTCTTGTAACTTGAAAATGTGACCATACCTTCTGGAAATGGACTAGTACTAGGCTTTGTACTGGTCAGCTCAGTGCCAAGCTTCTGCTGAGTCAGGAGGCAGGGCAACAGTTTCAGGCTCTTGTCATCTCTCTCCTGGACTATTACAGTATTCTCCTAATTAGTTTCCCTATCTTGAGCCACTTCCACAACTACCAAAATTTAGATTTTCTGAAATACCAGCATTTTCATTAACTTACTCCATAAAGTCCAGTTGCCTCACAGATCAAATATAAACTTTAAATATATATGTATGAATGTATGAAGGGGAATGGTATATATATTTCTTTTCCTATGCTCTTCATATATTCTATAATCCAGCCAAAATGGTGCTCATGTGCCTCATGTGACATTCTTTTGACCAACTCTGACTTCTCACTGGCTGTCCCACATGGCTGAAATCTAGTGTGTTCACCCCAGTCCTTTAGAATCCCTTCTAGATCTTTTCATTTTTTTTTTTTCTTTTTTAGTGTTATCCACCCACAAATTACCATGTATTGACTTGTTTTATATTTTGCCTCTCCTTATTACTTTTTGTCTCCTCCAATAGAATATAAGCTCTTTGAGAGTGAGAACTGCTTTATTTTTCTCTTTGTATTCCAAAGCCTACAAAAATATCTAACGCTTAGTAGGTACTTTATCCATTTTTATTGATTGATTACATGGATTGAATATCATCCTGGAATCAGGCAAGGGTTAGTTTGGTCATTTATATATAACTTCAGAAAAGTCCCCAAACCTTAACTATGCAGTCTTTTTGATTTACCCCAAGAGATAAGTCGAGTGAAGGTGGGTCATGGTGTCCAGGCTCATTTTCATTCTTTCCTTGAAGCAAATGGGCCCCTTGAAACCTGAAAATGCAGCCAAATCTTAAAATGGACTAGTTGTCCTCTTTTAAATGGTCAATTCAATGCCAAGGTTTCTGTGGAGGTAGGGGATAGGGCAACTGTTCAATGAGCATTCCCCTGGAAGTGGGAAATTAAAATAAAGTAACCTATCATTTCTGTCACCAAGCTCCACATCTGACTTATGGGAAGAAGCTCTGACATTTCACTTTCTGTATCTAGAAGCACACATTTAATCCAAACCTGTGAGCAGTACTCCCCAGACTGACCCTCGGCAAAGATGGAAGAGGCAGATTCCTCTGAAGTAAGATTTGAGGGGTTACAGAGAGATCTGCTAACTTCAAAACATCTACCCCAACCCACCCAACCCCCTCCAAATCCATCCCTCTTTCATGGCACCAGGCTGATTTTCAGTGTAATACACTCTTATCCTATAATCTCACCTAATTACTTCAGAAAAAGACATTCTATTTTGTGTAGGGAGTTGGGAGTTGGAATGGAGAAAGGTTTGGAGTGTTACCGCATCCCGGGAGGGCAAACTGGTGCCATATGGAGGACCCGGAATGAGGGTTTTTGAGGCAAGAAGAAATGAAGAATGGAGCCAAAATATCAGGAAGTTTCACAAGATCCACTTCAGCCACAACATTTGCCTTTTTTTGCACACGAAGCTTTTACTAGGTCATCCTCACATAGAGATAGGGACAACAAATGAACTGTTAATTTCATTAGCATCAAGAATATTCAGCTATTTATATTCAGAGAAAGAATAGTTTGATGCCTGGCAAAATAAGTACCTGATTATAAGAACTTAATAAATATTTATTGACTTATTGACTATAAACAGTTGTTTATAGTCCATTTTAATCTGTGGTTCATGACCCCATGTGGGGTCTCATAACTGAAATTGGGAGTCACAAAATTATGATTTATTATTAGTAAATGTTTGATTTGTATACCTGTTTTAGGTACCTATATACCTAGAGTCATATAAAAATTTCTTGGGCAAAAAGAGGTCCTTAATGGCAAAAGATCTAGGACAGTGAGAGTGATCTGCTTAAGGTCATATAGCTAATTTGTGTGAGAGGCCAGATGAATAATAAAATGAATAATAAAAAAGAAGAAGAAATGAAGAAGAAGAAAAGAAGAAGAAGAAGAAGAAGAAGAAGAAGAAGAAGAAGAAGAAGAAGAAGAAGAAGAAGAAGAAGAAGAAGAAGAAGAAGAAGAAGAAGAAGAAGAAGAAGAGAAAAAAGGAAAGAAGTTTTTTGTTGGGGGGGGTTGGGGGGGAAGGGGACTAGGAGGAGGGACACTTATAGCTTAGCACTGATAACTTATTCAATTCCCAAAATACATGTACATTTGGGTCTGCTTCTCTTAATTACTTGGTTGGCCCCCACCCTGGTCCCCTCCCACTAACATTTTATATTTTATAGCTTGGGCTACAGGAATGTTACTAGAGTATCCAAAAAAATCCCAAAACACATCAGAAAGGGAGCTGGGAACTAAACTGAATCCTCTTTTAATGAAAGTACCAAGTTCCTATGTGCAAAGTGACAAGCTTTTAACTCAAAATCTGGAGGAAGTAGCTGTGAATTAAGACTTAGGAGATCTGGGTTCTAGACCCCACTCTGTCCCTGATTCACTGTGTGTTTTTGGACAAGTGACTTCTCCTGTTTGGGCCTGAAGGGGTTGAACAGCTGATCTCTCAGGTTCCCTTCCAAATTTAACATTCTCTAATTCTGTGCACTGCATCACCCTGTCCCAGCTGTGCAGAGAGTGAAATTGTTATTTGTAATGAGATTTTATTTTGAGCCTCCCTTAATTTATTATTCGCTTCCTGCCTCTGATATTTCTTATCATTATTGTTTCCTAAACAGCAGCTTCCTCCTTTGAATCGAGGCTCATTATCATTTCCCTCCAGGTGTACTTCAATGCTGTTATCTATAGTAAATCCCATCTCATTTATTTCTACCGGTTCTGAGAAGATGAGCTGATTAATATTCCTACTTGCCTTATAAATCCATCCTTTCTGGAATTTACTCTCCTGCTCAGTTTAGGATCATTAGTGAATTTAATCAATGCAGTCTTTCCATTTTCATCAAGATGATTAATAAACATAATAGGAAGTCCAGGCCTCTCTGGGACATTGTGCATGACTGTTCCGTACCCCTTGAGGGGACAGCAATAATTATACTCTGCTTGGGGCCGATGAGGTGCTTTTTTTTTTTTGCTTTCTCATCCTTCTCTTCTAAATTATCTTTCCTTCTTTCCTATCTTATCTTCTAATTGGCATCCTATAGCTGACCATATGGATATGAGTTGGCGATAGTATCAAATGAGATGAAGCTTGTGGTCTTTCAAATAGTCTCATGTAGACCTCCGTCACCCAAACAGCTGTCACTTATCTAGTCTTTATTGAAGTGAAATAAGTTATCAACAATCAATTTCACAAATCTTTATTTCACTTGATCCTTCACAACAGCCCTATATAAGAGGTCCAAATCTGTGCTCTGACTGTTATCCTGGAAGAAAGGGTTTGCCTTAGTGAGATGTTCAGTCAACTGGCAGATGGAGAAATATGTAACTATTCACTCTTTTTTTTTTTAATGCAAATTTTATTTCCATATTAATCATATGGTGAAAGAAAACAGAGGAAAAGAAATGTAAAATAAGAAAGTAACAAAACTGCATTCAGATTCCATTAGTTACTTCTTTCTCTGAAGATGGATAACATTTTTAATCCCGGTTTCTTTAGAATTGTCTTGGATTTACTTTTTGCTGAGAATAGCTAAGTCCTTCAAAATTTTTCATCATAAAATAATGCTGTTCTTATATACAATATTCTCTTGGTTCTGCTCGCTTCACTCTGCATCAGTTCATAGAAGTCTTTCCAGGTTTTTTCCTCAAAGTATCCTGTTCATCATTTCTTTTAGCACAATAGTATTCCCTCACAATCATATCACAATTTATTCAGCCATTCCCCCATCAATGGGAATATCCTTAGTTTCCAATTCTTTGCGACCACAAAAAGAGCTGCTATAAATATTTTTGTACATATAAGTTGTTTTCCCTTCCTCCACCCCTTTATTTTATTTATTTATTTTTTTGAAATACAGACCTAGTAGGTATTACTGGGTTAAAGAGTATGCACAGTTTTATAATCCTTTGCAGCCATCCACTCTAACATGACAGGTGAAGTGTCTTAGTTGCTTCTATAGTTCTGGATAGACTGGGTATGGCAGAGGCAGCCTGCAGCTGCTATTCCCTGGAAGGAGAGCACAAATAACAAGATACCCCTGGGTATTCCATCAAAACAAACAAAACCATTATAGAGACTTTGTAAACAACTTCCTGCCAGATGGGGAAACTACTCAACACATCATGCTTGGAGAAAGCTCATTCCCTTGTCTCATTCATGCCTTAAACCATTTGGAAATGAAAATAAGGTGAAAATATCTGTTCTGCTTCTATGGAGAGAGATGGGAAGGAGTTTCCTCAAAACTATCAACCTCTGTTTTTGGATCCTCCATTATGGTCAGCAATCAGTAACTCTATTTCCCCCACTGAACAAAGGCTGTCAGGGTTTTAAATCTGAGCTCACCTTCTATGGCTACAACTTCACAGCTGTCAATGATCCATGCAGCAAGTTATTTAAACCTTACTACTGTCTCATTTTGTGGATAAGATGATTAAAGTTCTGCATGATTTGGTGACATATTTAGTAATTGCCAGAGTTGCCCTTATAATAAATGTATGCCTTTAGCTTCTAAGAAGCAACCTTTCATTTCCTCATCAGTGGCAAATTCTTTGAAAATGGATTTGATTTGGGGAAGTAGTCAAGGAACATTCACAGGTAAGGTTGATATATGTAGTAAATTACCCAAGAATCAAAGATCCCAGCCCTGATTTGAGGGCCAGTGTTTGAATTTCTGAATTTCATGTATTTTTCATCTGTAAATTGACAAATTTGGGCTAGATGATCTATATGGTCCTTTTCTACTTTAAGATCCTGGAAGTATGATTTATCAAATTAGCTAATTCCTATTGGGGGCTGTTAGGTGTTATAGTCGATAAAGTGCCAGTGCCAGGTCTGAGTTCAGGAAGAATTCAAATCTGGCCTGAGATGCTTAGTAGCTGTGTAACCCTGCTCAAGTCACTTCACTGTTTGCCTCAGTTTCTTCATCTGTAAAGTAAGTTGGAGAGGATATGGCAAACCTCTCTAGTATCTCTGCCAAGAAAACCCCAAATGAGGTCATGAAGAGTTGGACATGACTGAAAAAATGACTGAAACAACCGAAAAAAATCTCTGACTTTGAAGTCAGAGTATTGGTACTAGGACTGGGACTCAATTTTATTATCTGTAAAATGAAGCTTTTGAACTAGATGCTTCTGAAATCCCTTAAAGCTCAAACACTTTGATCTTAATATTATTTTGATTTAAAAAATAACAGTTACTATGAAATGATTGTAATGGACTAAAAAGACCAATATATTTGGAGTTAAAAGATCTGCTCTTGAGTTCTACTTTTAATACCTGGATAACTTTAAGGAAGTTATTATAGGCTTCAGCATTGCTGTTGTCATTTTCTTAAAAAAAAAAAAAAAAGGAAGTCAAATTAAATGGTCTTTGAAGTATTTAATGCTTTAGAATCAATGATCCTGTGAAATGAGAGGAAAAGACCCAAATTCAAAGTAGTAGTTAAATTAATCTCAAAATATGGTCAGTGGTATATTGAGTGATACACGAAACCTTTTACTGGGTCTGAAAGGTTAAAACTATTTTTATAATAATAATAAGACATTTTAATTTCTAATAGCGGATATGACCCTATAAACAAAACTTTTTGAAGGGATGAGGTTCTCTAATTTTTAAGAGTATAAAAGGATTCTATGACCAAAAAGTATAAGAATCTATGCTTCGGTCAATAGCTTTGTATTCAATTCTCAATAAGCAATTGAGATATGCTTGCCTGCTATAGGAAATAGGAATTATTGTTAGTCAGTCAACACGCATTATTAAATGTGTATAATTGCCAGTTATTGAGTTGTTTCAGTCATGTGCTACTCTTTCATGACCTCTATGGGGTTTTCATTAAAGATAATGAAGTAGTTTGCCATTTCCTTCTTTGCCTGGATGACTTTTCCAAGCTAGTAAGTGTCTGAGGTAGATATGAAGTCAAGAAGATGAGAATTCCTGACTCTGAGCCCAGTGCTCTATGGAGAGTGTCTCCTAGCCCCATTGGGCGGGTGCTGTGGTGAATGCTTGAGATACAGAGGTAAAAAGAGACCCTGTCCTCAAAGAACTCACATTCTAATAGGGATGAAAGACATGAACATAACTACCTCTATGCCAGTCATAAAGAGGCAACCTAATATTAGCAGGAAGACTGGGACTCAGAAAACCCAGGTTCTAATTGAGAGTGAGGAAGTGCCTTTTGCCAATGCAATTTAGTTTCTGCTCTGTTTCTCTTAGTCTTGGAAATTGCCACAGGTGTCCCACATTGTGTCACAGGTGGGACTTGAATCTAGATCTTGTGGGGATTATGTTTCCAATTCATCAAAATAAGCTGGATAAAGGTACTGCTTTTAAGGTGGAGTAACATTCAACCTTTAGGTGGGATTGGTTCACTGATTAACCTTTCTCTCTCCAGCATCTCCTGACACAGAACATGACCTAGAACTAGGCCTTTTTGACTGGGGGAGGCGAGGATGAGGATGAAGGAGGGAAAGATGAAGACCCTGGGGTGTATCTAGAAGGCTGCATGCAGCCACAAAATACCATAGGAGAGTCAGAGTTGGGGTACAAAAGATAAATTGAACCCACTTCACTATTTTGCTAGACCTACCCTTTGTATTCTACAATACTTCCTCTTTGCCAAACATTTTACTCCCCAGTAGAAGTAGCAGTTTTATTTTTATCACTATTCAGTATCACCTGCTCTTCCTCAACTGTGTTCTGTCTTATCTTTAGGGCTAACTTCCTATTTTCTCATTTTAAAACTTTCTTAACTTCCTGATGTTATTATTATTATTTTTACTATTTCTTGTTTACCCAAATCCTTTATTTATTTATTTTTAGAATGTTCACGTTTTGGGCTTGTAGTGAGATATTAGCTTTCTGAATCTTGTTATCTATCTTGCTCTCCATTCCCAACTCTAAATCCTTAATGAGATCAGAATATCCTATGTAAGAGAAGGAATTTCTAAAACAAGAAAAAAGTTCCCATGGTGATGGATTGGTGGAAGAAAGTTTGTAGCTGAGCCAATAACTTAACAAACTTTCTACTAGAGAAAGTCTCTGAGCTTGTTTCTAATTGGCTCCTTCAGACAGGTTTTCCTGATTCCAATCTACTATTAATCTTCTCTGTCAGTCACCACAGTATCCTCACAAACTAAAAATTGGCTGTAGACTTTAATGTAATGAGGAGAATTTTGAGAGCCTAAGGGATTATATTAATAGTTGACTCAGGTTTAAAACATGATTTTTAACCACCTAATTTCATTCAAGATGTGTGCATTGTGTACATGATTTGGCACTCAGATGCATTTGTATGAAGGGAAGAAAACTAATTAAAAAAAAATCTGTCTCTATTTAAAAACAAAGATCTTAGAATCACTCAAGTGTGGTTTCATAACTGTGATTCATTGCTGACTGCCAGGGAATCTCCTGTAAAATTATTACTAGTAATATGACTTTCATCACCAAGAAGCCCAGGTCCTCCACTCTCTCATGGTATACATTCCCCAAGGATGTGCCAGCAAAGGCTAAAATATAACACTCCTCAAGGGTAGAGGAACTTGTGAAAATGAGCATTTGCTCTCCCAACCAAGGACTGAAAGGTGTCTCATGGCACTCAAGCTATGACTTGGAGGGTATACTCTAGCAGGCTTATTAGTATTATTTTTGATATTCACCACATTTCTTCCTATGTCTTGACTCATGGGACTGTGTCTGTATAGAAACTTCACCACTAGCAAAGAGACTGACAGGGTTTTTAATTGGAATGGGTCTTAGAGGACATTTAGTCTAACCCTCTAATTTCATGTATAAGAAAACTGAGGTCCAAAGACATAAGGGTAGTCTCACACCAGTTGTGAGCAGATCTAGGGCTGGAAACCTGCTGGCTTTTGTGGAAGATTGATTTGACTGGCTTCCTTGCTTGAAGGCTTCCAGGACCAGTAGTAAAATCAGTTCTTTTTCCAAGGTCTATTCCAAAGGGAAGACTTCTTTCCTAGCTTCTGTAATGAGACAGGCACCTATGTGCTTTCACTGAGCTCAACAGTAGTTTCCTTGTGTTGTCTTTTCATTCTGACATCTCAGCTTTTTTTCTTCTCTGTTGCTTATTGAACCCTTACTCTGGCAGCTGACCTAGATAGTCTCCTGGTTTTTGGTTTGGGATTCTAGCTCTGTCTCAGAATTCTGACCTAGTCTGGTATCTTTTCTGTAATTCTTGCTCAAGTGATAAATTGTCATCTTTATATCTTTTCTATGTCCCTAACTGCTCTCCTGGACCTGATCCTATTAGAGCCTTGTTTTGAGCTGTTCCTTTCTATCCATACTTTGGATATTTATCCCATTAATAAGGTATAGTAATGATAGCAAAGTGTAAGAGAGTACATGTGCTGGTAGTTGGGAGACTTAAGTATTGGTCCCAGCTAAGCCAAGAAGTAACCATATGACCTCACTTGGGTCTCAAATTGAATTCTTGTAATAAAAGGGAATTGGATTAGGTGATTTTTAAGGATAATTTAATGAGGATTTATTG
The DNA here is from genome assembly GCF_048593235.1 of Sminthopsis crassicaudata. NCBI lineage: Eukaryota > Metazoa > Chordata > Mammalia > Dasyuromorphia > Dasyuridae > Sminthopsis > Sminthopsis crassicaudata. The sequence continues at coordinate 714,094,591 of NC_133617.1, forward strand.
AGCTTGTCCTATATTTAGAGAACAAGTACTAGGAAAGATACAAAATTTAAACAAGACATAGACTGAACCTTCCTGGAATTTGCAAATATCTATTGTTTTTATCATTCTATGTGTCGGTAACTGCCCATGTGATATAATTTAACGAATGCTAAAGGGCCCATCTTCCTTCAAATATCTCCCTTGGGACAAGTATGGTGCTAGAATTTTTAACATAAAAGAATCCTTCCTTTTGTATTAATTTTTTTTCTTTGAAGGCCCTTGTGATAATGGATATATTACCTAGTAGGGTAAATAATCTGAAACCCATTAATAACTAGCTTAGGGGCCACAATTACAATTCTTAGCTGTATGTTATACAAAAACAGGTGGTGAGTTGGACTTAGTCCTGTGGGCCATAGTTAAATGGCCCTTAAACTCAATGAATATATCATTAACTAACCTCAGGGAACAGTTTCTTGTGAAGCATTCCATGGTGATGTTGATAGGAGGGAATATATATTTGATAAAACTCTAATTATGGATAGATGTAATAATCAGCAAAGTTACTACTATAGTCAGCTACATCCCCAGCAGAGAAGGTATACAATTGATTTCAAATAGGCATTTTTCCCTGCTAGGGAAAACCAGGATATGCACACACAGGCAATCCATTTAATTGGTCCTTACTAACTCAGAATCATCTTGGGGAAGCTTCCCCAAGATGATTCTGAGTTAGTAAGGAATATAGAATATAATATATAGAATATCTAGAATATAAATCTTTTACTCCATTTGTACTGTCTTTGGGTTATTGTATGACCGTGCTAGATTGACTTGATTGGTAGGTCAATTTCCTAAAATATAAACAGATTCAAAATTCCAAAAGATCAGCTATTGCCTACACCTTTTTGGTTATTTATGGATTTTGGATAGATTCATTCATGGATTCATCACCTATCCAATAATGTTAACTTGCTTACAGAACCTTCCAAGAATAAACACAAAGAACAAGGATTTTTTGTGTAGGCTATATAATATTGAGACTCTCCCTCATCTTGGTAGCTAGGTGGTGTACTGGAGAAGGTATTGGTCTTGGAGTAAAGCAAATCTAGCCTTAGACACTTTACAAATACTTATTGAGTTACTTGACTGACTCTGGGCAAGTCAATTTAGTTCTTAGCCTTAATTTCTCATCTATACAAAAGGAATTATAATAGCATCTACTTCTCAGAATTGTGAGGATAAAATAAAAAAAAATGTATGTACATATATATGTATATATATTATTTACTCTAGACATTTATTTTTAGATTAGAAACCTAAGCCATGATTAAGATGGAAGCATTGAAAGACCATATTTCCATGGGCAGCCCAAGGTAGATTGCTGCCGTAGGACAGTCAGTTCACTTTCGTGGTCTGTGTGTTCTGAGCTAACTTAGTTCTTTAGGTCCAGGGACCCTTTGGAGCTATCATTGTTCTCCCCACACTGAAATCATTATATAGTATCTAAAGCAAAGGGCTCTGAATATCCCATGATTCCATGTATTCCAACTGGGTTTCATAGATATTAGGGAAATAAAGTCAGATTCTGTTAATATTCCTAAAATTTTGTGTTTTTCTTGTTTGGCCCTGGTAAATAATAGTCGATGTCTAAATAATATTTTAAGGATTGGAAAATATATACATAATCTTATTTGATCCTCAAAACAGCCTCTGTTTTGTGCATAAGGAAATAAACTGAGGGAGGTTATAACTTATCCAGGGTCACACTGTCAGAGGCAGGAATTGGATCAGGCATTTCCTGATTCCATGTTCAATGTTCTTTTAGTTACTCATGTCTCTACAATCCTATTGCTAGTCCCCAAACACAAGATGCTCCATTTCCCAACTTGGAATATTTTCACTGACTATGTCCCTCCTGTCTGGAATGTTTTCCTTCTCATCTTTGCTTATTGATCTTCCTGGCTTTCTTAAAGTCTCAGCTAATGTTCTAGCTTCTACAAGAAGCCTTTTCTAATTCCTATTAATGATTAAAAATGGGGATATTCTGAAATATGTGTTAGAAACATAGAAGAGTTTCTAGACCAAGGATTGCTTAAAATGGGGTCCCATATAAATTTGTGGGGCTTTTTGAAATTTTATTTTAATAGCACACTATTTTTCCAATTACATGTAAAGATGGTTTTCAACATTCATTTTTGTGAGATTTTGAGTTCCAATTTTTTTTCTCCTTCCTTCCTTTACTCCTCAAGACAGCAAGCAATCTGATATAGGTTATATATGTACAATCATTTTTGAACTTATTTCCATATGAGTTATGTTGGGAAAGAAAAGGCAGAGCAAAAGGGGGGAAAAAAGAAAAAAAAATGAGAAAGAACAAAACAAAGACTTTGATCTGTTCAGTCTCCATGCCATTCTCTGGCTGAGGATGGCACTTTCCACTAAAAAAAGCAAAGTCTATCATAGTTGATCATCATACAATCTTGCTGTTACTGTGTAAAATGTTTCCCTAGCTCTGTTCATTTTATTTAGCATCACTTCATGTAAATCTTTCCTGAAATCAGCCTGCTCATCATTTCTTATTGAATAATATTCCATTGCATTCATACACTATAACTTATTTAGCTAATTCCCAGTTGATGAGCATCTACTCAATTTCCAATGCCTTGCCATCACAAAAAGAGCTGCTACAAATGCTTTTGTACATGTGGATCCTTGTCCCTCTTTTATGATTTCTTTCGGACACAGCCCTTGTAATGGCACTACTGGATTAAATTCTTCCTTCCTTTTTTCTTCCTCTCCTCAAGACAGCAAAGAATCTGATGTAAGTTATACGTATGCAATCATTTTAAACATATTTCTATATGAGTTAGGTTGGGAAAGAAAAGGCAGGGCAAAAGGAAAAACACAATTTGATAAACCTTTGGGCACAGTTCCAAATTATTCTCCAGAATGGCTAGATCAATTCACAGTTCTACCAACAATGTATTAGTGTCCCAGTTTTCCCAAGTCTCCTTCAACATTTGTCATTATCTTTTCTTATCATTTTAGCTCTTCTGATAGGTATGAGGTGCTACTAGAGAGTTGTTTTAATTTACAATTCTCAATAAAAAGTGATGTAAAGCATTTTTAATATAATTACACATGGCTTTAATTTCTTCATCTGAAAATTATCTTCATATCCTTTCCATTTGTTAACTGGTGAATGACTTATATTTTTATGCATTTGACTCAGTACTATGTTTTAGAAATGAGGCCTTTATCAGAAACATTGGCTAAAATTTTCCCCCTTTCCAGTTTTCTGCTTTTCTTCTAATCTTGAATCCATTGGTTTTGTTTGTACAAAAACTTTTTAACTAAATGTGATCAAAATTTTCCATTTTGCACTTCATAATATTTTCTATTGTTTGATCATAAAACCCTCTCTTCTCCAAGATCTGATAGAACTATCCATTGCTTTCATAATTTACTTACTGTATCACTTTTCATGTCTAAATCATGAACTCACTTCAACCTTATCTTGGTACACTGTGTAAATTTGTTTTTAAAAAATATTTTGATAACTGTATTTCAATATTATTGGTTCCCTTTGTAGTTCTATGTATTTTATTTTACTCATTTAAAACATTCTGAGAAGTTCAAAAACCATTTCACCAGATGGCCAAAGCAGTCCATGACCTACAAAAAGTTAAGAACTCATATTTCAAACCTAACAATCTAGTCTCTTCCTGAGACTTAGGTCCATGTTATCAGGATTTCCATATCTTTAATGACAAGCATAAATTGTTTTCACTTTCTTTGATTATCTTCTTCAGACTTCCTTAGACTAACTAGGCCAATCTGTTTTGGTACAAAGAGACTAGAAAGATAACTGATATAGGGTTTGGTGTTAATCAGAACCTCTGTGGAGGAGACCAAACATTGTATTAAATCTTGTTTGATCTTCCTTTATCAGGTATATTGGGAAGTGATTTGGTACAAGAGAAAAAGAACAGTAGATTTGGAATCAAAGGATGTGGGTCTGAATCCTGGACTACATTTGAAGTCTTTCTAGCTTAGCAGGACTTTGCATTTCTTTGATCTAATTTTTAAGAATACTGTAATCACTACATTACCCACTGAAGCATTCCAGTACTATTCCTCAGTTTCCTCATTTGTAAATTGGAGCTTGGGACTTTATGACTTCTAAGATATCTTTCAGTTCTGTTTGTGATTGTTATCACCTGTATGATTTTGGGAAAAGCACTTTATTTTCTGTCCTCATCTATACTATCAGAGGGTTGGACAAGATGAACTACTAATATCTCTTTAGTTTTACATCAGCTAAGGATTCCATGTTTCTACCTTGATAATAACAAAAGAATTCTTTCTTAGCTTACCAAAGGGATAGTTGAACTGAATTACTGAAGGGTGGTTTAACTGAAAAGATTTTTGTAATCATGGTTGGAAGCAAACAACATTCTTATCACGATTTGACATGACTCTGGGGTGTGTGGGATTGCTCAATTTGAGATGCAAACACAATTGAGTGTGTGGTTTTGATAATATTTGCAAGGATCCCTAATTTTTACTGCTGGACCAAATTCTTCCATTTCAAACCCTGTAAGGAAAAAAAAAAGTTTTACAATGATAAGCTAATTTTGTGGTTTAAGATATTTCCTTTTCCAATAAATATTGATGATATATTTAATTTTTTTATAAATTAAAAAAAAAACTTCTTTTAATTGTCCTCTATCTTGATTTTTTTTTTTAAGCAAGTAAAGGCAAGTAAGAAAGTATTCAATAGTCAACCAACAAACATTTATTCAGTGCCTACTATGAGTTCAAAAAAAAGATAATCATTAATAGAAACACTAGGCATTCTTTACTTTCCTTCTGCTCTGATATCTCCCATTAGGTTATAAACTCTTCTAATCAAAGACTATCTTTTACTTCTTTTTGTATGGCCAGATCTTTACATAGTATCTGGCTCATAGTAAGCCTTTACTAAATGCTGTTTGATTCATTGATTGAAGATTAAATTGAATTGCAATAAGCCCATATTCTGGAGGGACAAATCCATGCAACATAAGCTTTGGCAGTTTCTCCAAGGTGTAGTCCCAGAAATTCAGATCAAGCCAACCACCATTTATTAAGCACCTGGACATGTCAAATTTTGGAAGGCTCATTAATAGATTGACTACAAAAATTGGTGAGTTTTTCAGCCAAAGAAATTTTGTGAATTTTTTTTTTTTTACTACATTGTCTAGAGATCATGATCTATAATGATCAAGGTTGGGCTAACATTGAAGAAATCTTTTTTTTTTTTTTTTTTTAATCTGTCAGGCACTGGAGATGTAAAAAGCTTATATTCTGTAGAGGGAGCCAATGTGCACATATATAATTATATAAGAAATGAAAAAAAAGAATTCTAAGGTAATTCTGTAGATCAAACTACTAGTAACTGGACTTGGAGACCTGAGCTTTGAAGGAGCCCAGGATAAGAGTGGAGGTTGAGAAGAGAAGCATCAGTACTTGACATAAGAGATGAGCATCTCTTAATCTGAGTAAGCTAGAGAGGACACTACCAAGCCTTGTGAATTCTATCTAAACCTCAATTTCTCCTTAAAAAACAGCAAATATGGGGCAGGTAGGTGGGGCAGTGGATAGCGCACCAGCCCTCAAGTCAGGAGGATCTGAGTTCAAATTTGAAGTCAAACACTTAACACTTCCTGGCTGTGTAACTCTGGGCAAATCACTTAACCCCAATTGCCTCAGGGGGAATAAACAGCAAAGGCTTATTATAAACCTGTTTTTAGAGAACACAATGTAGTTTCTAGTAGATATACATTTAGATAAGACTGCATTCATGGACATTATTTTATTATATTATATTATAGTCATCCAGGGGAACACTGTACATATGAATTTGTCTATTTATCTTTATATCTACTTCAATCCCTTTGTCATCTCTCTAGTTATTTGTCTAATAATAACAGCTAGCATATATATATATATGTATATATACATATATATATATATAATTTTTAAGTTTGCAAAGTACTTTACAAATATATCACTTTCTCCTCAAAACATCACTGAGAGGTAGATCCTTTTATATTGTCCATTTTACAGTGAGGAAACTAAAATAGGCAGAGGTGAAGTGACTTGCCCAGAACTACATAAGTATTATTTCTTGATGATAGATTTGAACTCAGGTTTTCTTTATTTCAGGGATAGACTTCTATCCACTGAATCACTGGGTTATTTCTATTATACATCCCCATCTATAACAAGTCACATATTATAGTCCAGTGCACTCAAAGAGTCAAGGAAAAATGCGTGTGGTTCAAAGGTAGACAAGTTGTTACTGACTGGGGAAAATCAGGGAAGATTTCATGGACTGCCTTTGAGTTGGGACATGTGGGAATCCAACAGGTGAAGTGGAAATCCTATTAGCCTGAAAGAGTAAATTAACTCATTCATAAATCTCTAGAGTAATATGCGCACTGCAGTGGTCTAGAAATAAATTTAACCTGTGTCAGGAATATGACATTTCTGCTGAAATGCAGTGGAGGCAGGCAGAGTAAGGGGAACAGGTTAGGAGATCTGGAGCTTTGACTCACCAGTTAGCTGTCAGTCCCTGATTTCTCTGGGTCCCAATTTCCTAAAAAGCAAAAGGGTTGGACCATTTGACCTCAAAGACCTTTCTAGCTCTAATAATTTATAAATCTAAAAATCCCATTGCTTCCAAATGTATTATGTTAAAGATTTGCTTCCTCAACTGGTAACTTCAAAGGATACAATAGTCTCATTATCTTAATACTGAGCTAAAAGGAAGCCCTCAAAAACTATTGAATCAAATTGCCATTTGGGGGAATTGTTCCTCAATTTTGTGTTCTTAGGAGTATTTACTCAGTGAGCTGCCCCCAACCCCAATCCCTCTGAAAGTTGTGTTAATATTACTAATCCCAGGCTTGCTTTTGGAGCTCTTCCAGCTAAGGCGATTCATTCATTTATTTGTTTTTAAAGATAATTTTAAATGTTTTTTTTTGGCTTAATGTTCCCAATGCAATAAATAATGTTCTTCTTTTTCTCTTGTGTAGGAGAATATGAACCGACCCACATGACAGAATGGCTTTTGTCAGTGCTCATGGCCACTATCTGCTTTCTTCTGTTGAGTCTTTTCTTTATATGTCGAATGTAGGTATCTTGTGGGCTTTCTCTCAGGGCATCGGTGCAGCCATAACACTGGCTTTTTGCCCACCCATCACCCATTACTCTCTTCCTCTAGAGAAACAATTTCACACACAGAAAGGCAAGGCATCTAAACTGGTCATCTGTGGGTCTTTTCTGGGCTTGTTTTCAGAGGAGATTACTGTTTTATAAACAAGAGGGGAGAATCAATAGCTGATCTATAGAGACACAAGCACCAGGAAGCTGCTGGGAGCCAGTAAAGATCTGCCCTTGAATTTGTTAATAGTGTGGTAATTTTTGTGAAGGCCTGTAAATTATTCAAGTAGCTCTTGATTTCTTTGCTGACTTCCCTTACATCCTTTGTTGCCTTTTTTGGAGGGCCTTTTTACATGGCAGGTGGTCTTTTCCGTATACTCGGCTCCTCTCACTGTGAGCTGAAATAACAAGACCCCCTTGATATGGCCATGTGATTACTTTGGACTTGGGTAGGTATTTACTGGCTCCCTGGCCCTTTTGTCCCTGAGTGGCTAATTGCACATGAGCCAAGGGATGTTTCCTGTGATAACTTGCATATATGAAGAGATTCTAGATGTCAGAGAAGAGTGTGCTGATTTTTTTTTGTCCCATTTTCCCAAATAACTTCAAATAATCCTGCTCCTAGGCCCAGAAACTGGGGTTCAATAGCATGTGCTATTCAGCATATGTGAGAAGGTTCTTTCTTTTAGGCCTCCTGTGATTTCTGAAAATGGCATTTGCAGTGATGATTATGTTTCTGAACAATTTTACCACTATTAATTAGTAAGTTCTTGAGTTATACCTACAGGGAATGCACAGTATATTGGCGTAGTTCAGAATGGGCTGTTATGATTCATTTGATATAGGTATTATCAGAAGCTTTCCAT